>NC_056747.1:607966433-608091680 GCF_019279795.1 Protopterus annectens
AAAATTTAATATTAAATTTCTACAAAAATTTACATCCAAAACACTTAATTTTAAATAATTCCCTATTGCAATATATTTTTTCTTTTAAAATTTTTTAAACTTTAAACAAAGGAAAAACATAACAACAAAAAACATCCATTTCAATTACTGTACCCTTCAATATTTTAATTGTATTAAAAAATTACTATTTATATTTAATAAATATTAATATTTATATATATATTTTTCATAATTTATAATATTTAAAAATTATTTTAATACTTTTTACTCACAATTTTCACAAATTTATCAATTATTTTTCTTTATACAAATAATTTTTTTTTATCAATATTTCTAAAATAATTTAATTAACATTCTTACATAATTTTTTTATATATCAGTATTTTTTTATATTCCCAATCACCCCTATTTAAAATTTCATATTTATCATTTTAGGTTTTTTATATAAATATTTTTTATATTAAAAATATTAAAAAATAAATCATTTTTATCTAAATTTGACATAATTTTAAACCAAAAAATTTTATATCATTTATATATAAAATAAATATAAATTCATATTTTTTAAATAACTTTTTTCCAATAAATATTATAAATAAAATTTTTTTATAGAATATTGGAATTTTTAATTTAAATAAATTTTCATACTTATATTCTTTTTGTTTAATTTTAAATTTTAAATTTTACAAACCACTAATAAATTTTTATTTAAAATCACCAAAAAAACTAAAATTTTCCCAAAAGCAAGCATAAATTTAAAAAATACCCTTATAATAAAAAAATTTTAAAACAATATATATTAATTTTATTTTAAATTCCTTATTAATATAATATTTTAATCTATTAAATTTTACATAAAGCAACTTTAATTAATTTTAATTTTAAAAAAATTTAATAACAATCATATGGGCCAATTTTTTTTAACCAAAACTTAATAAATTTCCCCTTTTTTCCCACAATTAATCCCATATAAAAACCCTTTTTTTTAAAATTTATTCCCAAAAACCTTTTAATAATTGTAAAAAATTTTAAACCAAACTTTTTTAAACCAAAAATTTTAAAAAATTTTTTTTTTAAATTAAAATTAACAAAAATAAATAATTAAATTTCAAATTTAAAAAATTTTTATATTTTTTAAAAAAAAATTTTTTTTAAAATTTTAAAAAACCCCCTTTTTTTTAAAAAACCAAAAACTTTTAATTTTTAAAACCCCAAGGGATGATAGGAATCATTGTTTCCAGGTCCTGAGAATGCTGACACCATATACTTTTTAGATACCATTGAAGTTTCCTCATATGCAGTCTTGCATATAGAATTAACAGAATGCAAGAGGCCATGAACCCCAGGGCTTGTAGGATTTTCCTTGCAGATAGCTGGGTTTTTGTGGCCAGTACGTTGTCAAATAAACTTGTTTCTCTGGAGTGAGGAATGTCATCTGGGAAGTTGTGTTCAAGCTTGCTCCCAGGAATACAATCTGTTGGCAGGGTAATAGGTGTGATTTCTTCTCGTTGATGGTGTACCGCAGTGAAGTTAGAAGTCTCTACAAATGCCAGGTGCTGTAATAGCAAGTCCTGACTCTCTGCTTGAATCACGCAATCATCCAAATATGGGTAAATCTGAATACATTTCTGCCTGCAAAATGCAATGGCTGGAGCTAGGCACTTTGTGAATACCCTGGGTGCAGTAGATAAGCCAAAGGGAAGTGCAGAGAATTGATAGTGCATGGAGCCTGCCCTGAAGCGTAGGTATTTCCTGCAAGATTCCCTTATTGGGATGTGCAGATGAGCTTCTTTTAAGTCTAGGGTTACCAGCCAGGCATCCTTGGCTAGCATAGGAAGAAGCTGTTGAAGAGTTAGCATTTTGAAGTTTGGAACCACCAGAAAGGTGTTGAGGATAGACAAGTCCAGGATAGGACGCCAGGAGTTTTCTTTTCTGGGAACAGGGAACAGTCTTGAATAGAAACCTTGTCCCCTTTGTTCTGCTGGGACAGGTTAAATAGCCTAGATGCTGAGGAGAGAGAGAATTTGTTTTTGGGCCTCCACCCACTGGTTTGGGGAGAGGTCTGGCCAACCACTTGGGGATGGGAGAGAGTGGAAGTGGAATCTGTATCCTAGGGAAACTATGTTTAAAACCCATTTGTCTTGGGTAATGAAGTCCCAGTTGTTTGCATGCAGGGTGAGCTTTCCTCCTAAAGGTGCAAGTAGTTGAGCAAGGCTTGGAAGAGTTAAGGATAAGTCATTGTGCAATTTTTCCATAGGGGGTGGCTTACTACTCCCTGCTTTGCGAGTGGGAGCCCCTCACTGCTTAGATCTGTCCATAGCCTGAGACTGAAGTCTTGGTGATCTGCTGCTCCTGGGTTTGGACTGACAAGGCCTGGAAGGGACTGGAATGGACCAGTTCTTTGAAGGCCAGTGCCTACTGAATCTAGGTGGCTGTACTTGTAAGAAATCTTTAACAGTTTGCATAGATTTAGCTTTTTCCTCCATTCTTTTGAGGACTTCTTCCACTTTGTTGCCAAAAAGGCGGTCTTGGTTTAAGGGTGCATCCAGTAATTTAGCTTTAACATGATCTGGCAAGTTTTGTTCCTTAAGCCAAGCATGCGTTCTAAGTACAGACCCAGTGATAGCAGCCCTGCAAGATGCTTCTAAAGCATCAAAACCACATTGCAAAGTATATTTACCAACTTGGTCAGTAGAATGCATTAACTCTTGTAAATCTTTCTGTTCAGCACAGTCAGGAATCAACAAAATTTGCTGTTTAAGTAGTCCCATAATATGTTGTTGATACTTTAACATATGAAACTGGCAATTTGAAGTCCTAATGGCCAGATTAGCAGAGGTATATACCTTCTTACCTGATCTGTCTAAAGCCTGAGAATCCCTGTCAGAAGGGGTAGGATTCTTGGCAGTAGTAGCCTTAATGCTTTTTAGGTCCTTGGGAAATGGTCTCTGGATCCGCAGTAGGATTCTTGAAGAGGAATTTGTGAGAGTCAGGTACTCTGTAGTACCTGTCAGGTTTCCTGGGAGCTGGAGGCAAAGTGTCTGGGGTAAGGCTGAATTCCAGGAAAACATCATCTACAATTGCTAGAACAGGAGGGATAGCTAGAGGCCTGTGCTGAGGCAGGTTTAAGAATTCCCCAAGTCTCTTTTTGGTCTGTGAATAGTCCTGGCTTTCCCAGCAGAAATGTTCCCTCAGGGTATGCAAGGTTTCACCAAAAGAAAAATCCTCTGGAGGGGAAGCAGAGGGAATGGAATCCTCTTCATCAGAATCCTCATAAGTAGATAAGGGTAAATCCTGGTAGTAAGAAGGAATAGAAATATCAGATTCCTGATCAGAAGAATCAGAAGGAAAATCAGTTCTAGGTCTCTTAGAGGGGGAATGCTGGCTTCCCCTAATTAAGGTAATAAGGTCTTCAGCCATTCTAATCATTTGTTTTTGAGGCATGTGGGCCTAAGAATGCGCTTTGGTCGTTGGTTTTCTAGGCATAGTGCGAGCTTTAGGCCGGAGGAATTCGGAATTTTTAGCTTGAAACAAAGTCGTCAGTTTAATATGAAAATCTGTAGGCCTGAATACACCCTCAGAAGCCGGTGCCTGCACAGTGGCTCCGGACACATCCAAGGTAGAGACATCCGCAGATTCCATCGTCGAAGAAGCATCTTGCGGCATACTGGACTCCGAATGGGTCTCAGCAGAGGCCTGCGAATCTGTAAAAGCAGGTATCGGGGGCTGCGAAAGCGCTTCACTGAGTCCAGGCGGATTGCCAACTAGCTTAACGGAAGCGTTGTCAGTAGTTTTGGACCTATGCTGTCTGTCTCTGTCTTCATCCTTACGTTTTTTCGGAAGATTGGTAGTCGGATGGCTTAACGAAGCCATTTCGGAGTATGGAGATCAAGAACGAATGTATTTAGCTGCAAAAATAGCCCAACAAAGAATAGTTCGGGTGTTGAACAAGGCACAAAACTGACAGCGAGGGACGTTGTGGTCTGGGCCTAAACAGGTGACGCAGTAAGAATGAAAATCTCTATGAGGTATTTGCTTTCCACAGGCAAGACAATTATTAATTTATTTTATTTTTTTATTTTATTTTACATTTGTTGATCGGGCTAGTCTAATTGGATATATGTCCATTTTCAGTAGAGGCCCGGAGAGAAAAGCTCCACTACAACATTATTCTAAAATTGTAACCAAAACATACTACAAAGGAGTAACATATTTTAAAAATTAAATTTGATATAGTGACTAGTAAAAAAATGAAATATTCATTGCATAAGAGAATATAAAATGACATGTTTATAACAGGATTTACATGTGTAAAGGTAGTATTAGAAAGTTAAATTACAATTTAATATAAAAAGATAAAGACAGGGTGAATTTTTTTTTTTATCTTCTTCCAGGGATGCATGCAATTGTGCATGTGAAAATGGTGGAATGAGAAGGAGAAAAAAAATTTAGACAGGATTAGTACAGGGCCAAAGCCATTGTAAAGATAGGTGGATTTTTAGTTGCTTTTTGAAAAGTGGTGTGGATTCCAGGGATGTTAGTTTGGTAGGAAGCTTTTTTCCAAGAATTTCCAATGCTATTATTGAAAAGACAGTTTCCAGATTTGCTGTTAGATTTAAGGGTGGCTAGTAGTGACTTATTAGCTGAGCGTAGGGTTGTTAGGTTTTTATAAGGGCTAATAAGGGTAGAGAGTATGGGTGTATTTGTAGGATGATACAGGATCTTGTGGATAATAGTTGTTGGAAAAGAATTTGGTTTTGCAGTTCCAGCCATCCTAATTTTTTCAGATTTTGGCAATGGTGAGTTTGGAATGGGGAACCAGTTGCAAATCTGGCAATGTTATTATAGGAGGTGGCCAGTTTGTTTAGGTTATTTTTGGATAGGTTAGTGTAGATAGGTGAGGCATATAGAAGAGTGGAAATTAGGTGAGTTTGGGTGATAGTAGTCCTGGCAGAGGGAGTAGGGAAGGTTTTTAGTCTATAAAGTAAACCAAGTTTTCTATTAAGTGATTTGATAGTTAAGTTTATGTGTGGGTCAAATCTAAGATTACTATCAATTGTTACACCTAAAAGATTGGTTGTGGTATCAGGTGCTATTACAGTGCCATTATTTGATGTTACTGAGAAGTAGATGGGGGAGACTTTTGAGTAGGGTTAAAAAGTAGGAGTTTGGTTTTCTTAGGGTTTAGGAGGAGACGGCGTTTGGAGAACCAGTCTTCTGCTAAGTTGAATACTTTTTGCATGCTAGACTGTAGTTCAGCCTGAGAGGCTGCAGTACAGATTAATGTAGAGTCGTCAGCGTATTGTATACAGATGGTGTGAGGGAGAGATGAATTCAGATTATTGATAAATATAGAAAAAAGGAGGGGTCCAAGAATAGAACCTTGTGGGACTCCTAGGGAGACAGGGAGGTGAGTTGATAAGTTATTGTTCAAGAGTACTGCTCGTCTGTTTTCTAGATATGACTTAAACCATTTGACGGTTAAAGTGTCTCCTAAAAGTAATTTAAGGGTTTCTTAATTGATAATTAATATTATTAATATATATATATATATATATATATATATATATATATATATATATATATATATATATATATATATAAAATTATAATATTAATAATTAATTTTTTCTGACATCGGTTAGAGCAAGAAAAAAAGATCCCCAACAGGGTACTTATCTTTTTGAAGACTTCAGGTCTGAAACTTGAAAATGAAAATTTCAGGAGTTGGCCAACTGGCACTTGCGAACTGCTTCTGCTTTGGGCACCGCATGGCAAGAAAGACTGATGTAATGGTGTCGGCTGCATATTTTATACCCCTGACGACCTGACATCATGGAAGAAGCGACAGCATCTGACGCAGAAATCCCAAGACTCTGGTATTCAGGCCAGATGAGGGCTACCTGCAGGCAGATAACCCAAATGTGATGACTGCAACAGTGAAACACGAAGAACATCCTTGGCTCCATGATATATGGATTCAACAGCAGGAAGGCTAAATCCTGTATCCAGGACTATATTTTTCAACCTACATCTCAGATCTGAACTGTACTATACAAGGGTAAACACAAACTTGATGACTAGTCTCTTTGTGGGTTCCAAGGTTGTTGGATCCGACTTATTGAAACTTACATCTTGGATCCGTGGAAAAAGAATCCAACCTCAGAGAAGCTGAATCTCAGATCCAGGCTAGATTACCATATACCCCTCGGATTTGAACTATGCCTGCACAGAGTTAAGCCCAAAGATAAAGGGAACGAAGGATCCAAGGAGTGCTTTGGAGCTGAAGACAACCCCATTTCGTTGCCAAGGACTCAAAGGAAGCAGATCCAGGAAATGCCCCGCTCTCTGTGGACACTAGGACCCTATAGGATCACAGACCTAGGATCTGAGGGACAGAAAAGAAGGATCCAAAATCCAATGGAGGTTGCTAGGTTTCTATTTTGCAGGGAGATTGAGCCCCAAGGAAACCTATAAACTAAGAGTTCTGAGGGGCTGAAGTCAATGCACCCAAACATTGCAACACTAGCAAATGGCAGAGTCCAGCCAAGGAAGATCTGCCTCTCCTTACAACAATGCACCTCAATGCCCACAGCAAAGCATCTGGGCAAGATCACCTTCTTTCTTTTTTTTTTTTTTTTTTTTGAGGGGTAACAGAACCCATCTCAGCATGTCAGTGTTGAGAGATTTCTATCCCAAAATCACCCTAGTATTTGCCAGAAAACCACAACTTCACAAAGAACAGACGGAAAATATAAGGGAAAAATCTGGACATTCTTGCTAGAAACTACACAACAGAGAAACAAGGCTGGGGGAAACTCTCATCCCCACTTAAAAAAATGCTTCATCTACAAAGAAAACTACCCACGAGAAAAGACATGGAAACTGTTTAAGACATTACCGAAGAGAACCCAAAAACACAGCATGCATGATTTGTACTCCAACAGCAGTACTCTCAGCAACCCCAACAGATGACAACATGAAGCCGAAAATGGAAGGCCTCCGCACTGACAATTCAAAGAGACCACACAAGCCGTTTGATTGGCAAACAGTGCTGGCAACAAAAATCCAACTCCAGCAAAGAAAAGAAAAAAGCAACAGAATAAGGGAGCAGGAGTGAAAAGAAAACCTCCCTGGTAACAGAAAGCCAAGATTTACAAGAAAAGCTCGTCAAAGAAAGAAGGCTAGACTGATCTAAAAATACATATGAAAGGGACAACAACATAGCTGCTAGTGACTAAAGAGGGAGGGAGAAAGGAATTAAACATTGTAAGCAGAAACCAGAAATAAATTTAGATAAACTAACCTCTCACAACTCAAGATTTGAAATCCTGTGTATGACCAGGACAGGTGGAAAACGAGATCTGAGGAGTTGGAAGTAGCGTGGTGCATTGTGGGAAGATGGAGGAGCTTGAGACTGAGATCTGAAGTCTGGAAGATGTAGCTGAGCCAGATCCGACACCCCCATCAGTGAGGAAGAATGAAGAAGACAACATCATATCAAATTTGTTTCTTCCATGAGATATGGCCCTAGGATTTCCTGAGATTCCAGTTGCTCTCTCTGTAAGTACATTAGCCACAAAGTAAATGTGGAGTAGTCAGTTCTTTATCTCTCTACCACCATGAAGCTGGCTAGAAGTAGCAAAATAAGATGCTATGTTAACCTCATATAGAGCTCAGCTACTGGCAATGTTGGTCACATGTTTACATTATGTAAGCCTTCAGATTCACTTAGCATGTTATCTTGATGCCTCAGAATGGACTGCCTGTATTTGGAAGCTATAATGTAGAAAACAGTCCTCTTTTGCCTCCCATAGTAGTACAAAACATTGTTACTATACTCTAAGTAGTTGTATAATGGCTTTATTTGTACATTGTGTACCTGCATTGTTTTATAACCACTCAGACATGCACTGCTCTCAGTGTATGGAAAGGGGAAGGACAGCTTTGGATGCTCTGCTAAGTTAAATTAAGTGACTGACCTGTTTACTCTCTTGCAGCTTTGACATGTTCATTTGTAGTTGTTGCACAGTACCCTGTAATTCAGATATGTCAGACTTCTGTCTCTCCACCAACTGTCTGACTATAACCAGCTCCCGTAGGTAGATTCGAGAAGGAAATGCTGCATTAGTTACAAACCACAAGCCCTGTAGATGACAAAGTACTCTTAAAAAAACTGAAAAGAAAACACTCATTAACTATAGGGTTTACGTAAAGTACAGTTGCGTACACTTACCATAAATGTAGATGTTCGAGTGTATTCACTGTTGCAGTCATCGCACTTGGGTTATCTGCCTGTAGGTAGCCCTCTGTCGGCCGAATACCAGAGACGTAGTATTTCTGCGTTGGATGCTGTCGCTCCAGGACTGACGTCAGGGGTATAAAAACAGGCAGCCGACGCCATTACATCAGTTTTTCTTGCCCCAAATGTCAGAAGCCCCCCAAATAGGGAGCTAAGTTATGGTGGGGAAAACAGCACCAGTAAAAAGTAAATACCAATACCTCAGAAGGGGTGAGTAATAGCCATAGAAAGGAGAGAGAGAGAGAGAGAGAGAGAGATAAAACCAGGGGGCTGGAGGGAGGGAAACCAGGACTGCAACAGTGAATACACTCGGATATCTACATTTATGGTAAGTGTACACAACTGTACTATGTTCTTCGTGTTTCACTGTTGCAGTCATCACACTTGGGTAGATTCCCAAAGCTGAAGAAGGGTGGAGGCAGTCAAGAAGGGTTAAGTCTGCCTAGTATGCCTTGTAGGACTGCAGTAGCAAAATTTGCCCTGGATTTGGAAAAGATAGGCAGGTGGTAATGCTTGGTGAAGGTGTGTACAGAACTCCAGGTAGCAGCTTCCAGGATGTCCCAGGTAGGGACTCCACTGAGAAGTGCTGTAGAGGTAGCTGTTGCCCTCGTGGAATGTGTTCTGGCCCCCTGAGGGGTTGGTTTCCCATGGTGCTTGTAGCAGAAATGTATGCAGTGTGCTACCCATTTGGAAACAGTTTGTTTTGAAATGGCTTTGCCCTCTGGCCTGTTGCAAAACTGACTAGTAACCGGTCAGATTTTCTGAAGGGCTTAGTCCTATCAAGGTAGAATCTGAGCTGTCTGTGCACGTCCAAGGAGTGCAGGATCCTTTCCCCTTTATTTTGAGGATTGGGGAAGAAAGTTGGCAAATGGATTGATTGGTTGAGAGCCACAATGGACACCACTTCAGGCATAAAGGAAGGGTTGGTCCTGAGGGAAACCCTGTCAGTATGGAAAATAATGAAGGGTTCCATACCATCAGTGCTTGCAGCTCAGACACTCTTCTAGCTGACGTGATGGATAGAAGCAAGGCTGTTTTCCAAGAGAGAAATTTTAACTCTGCTGACGCAGCGGGTTCAAAGGGGGGAAGCGTGATCTTTTCAGTAAAAAGTTAAGGTCCCAAGCAGGGGTGGGTGATCTCCTTGGTGGCCATAAATTGTTTGTCCCTCTCAGGAAGTGTTTGATAAGAGACTGCTAGAAGAGAGGTGGCTCAGTGATGTTGTTGTTGTTTGTCTTTCGGCTTTTTCCCTGTATGGGGTCGCCACAGTGGAACTCCGGTCAGCTAATGATTGGCAGTAGATTTTTACGAAACGCCGAGGTACCAGCTCGATGCCCAACCTTCAATGAAGGCACGCCCATTTACGCACGCATGTCTCTCGAACGCTACCCAACTGTGAGGAGGACATGCAGACTTCACACAGAAGGCACTCCCAAGCCAACCCGAGAATCGAACGAGAGAACCTCTTGCTGTGAGGTAACAATGCTACTGCCGTACCACCACGGCTATCAATGAGCAGAAATGGCTGAGGCATGTATCTTAATGGAGGAGAAGGACAGGCCCTGGTGGAGTAGATCTACTAAGTAATCCAGGATTAGAGGCAGAGAGGGCAGTGTTGTGTCCTCTCCTTTAGATTGAATCCATGAGCAGAATTTTTTCCACTTATCAGCATAGGATTTTCTTGTAATGAGTCTTCTGGCTTCAAAAATGACGTCCAGCACCTGCTTGCTTAGGGTTGCTGGTAGCTGAATAGCTCTGATATTGAGCAGGGAAAGTACTTGGTTTTGAGCCTCTGCCCACTGGTTTGGAGGAAGACCTGGAAACCCTCTTGGGGTAGGCAGTGAATGGAAATAAAATTTGTACCCCTGGGATACAATGTTGAGGACCCACTGGTCCTGAGTGATGGACATCCAGTTTTTTGCATGAAGGGCAAGTTTTCATCCTAGGGACACTATCAATTGGGCAGGGCTGGGAAGTGGAGTAAATAAGTAATTGTAAACTTTATCCGTAAGGAGGAGGCTTACCACTCCCTGCTTTAGGGGTGGGGGCACTCAATTGCTTAGATCTCTGCATACCCTGAGACTGTAGTCTGGGTGGTCTGTTACCCCTGGGTCTGGAAAGGACCAGTGTTTGGAAGGGCAATGCCTACTGAATCTAGGGGGTTGCACTTGCAAAAAAAACCTTGACAGTCTGCATAGACTTAGATTTTATTCCATGTTTTTAAGAACCTCTTCTGCTTTGGTGCCAAACAAACAGTCCTTATTCAAAGGAGCGTCTAGTAACTTTGATTTGACATGGTCTGGCAAGGTCTGCTCCTTCAGCCAAGCATGTCTTCTCAGTACAGAGCCAGTGACTGCTGCCCGGCAAGATGCTTCTAGGGCATCAAAACCACACTGCAAAGTATGCTTACTGACTTGGCTTGCAGAGTGCATAAGCTCCTGCAATTCTTTATTCTCTGCACAGTCTGAAAAGGTTGCCACTTTTTGTTTAATAAGTTCCATAATATGTTGCTCGTACTTCAGCATGTGAAACTGACAATTCAAAGCCCAAACAGCAAGAGTTGCAGAGGTCTATACCTTCTTACCCAATCTGTCCAAAGCTCTGGAATCCCTGTCTGAAGGGGTGGGATTCTTGGCTGTAGCAGCCTTGATACCTTTAGGTCACTGGGAAATGATCTCTGGGTCAGCAGTAGGATTCTTGAAAAGGAATTTGTGAGTGTCAGGTACTCTGTAGTACCTGTCTGGTTTCCTAGGGCCAGGAGGTAAAATGTCAGGAGTTAGACTGGATTCCATAAAAACATCATCCACAACATCCAGGACAGGGGGTATTGCTAAAGGTCTGTACTGAGGCAACTCTAGAAATTCTCTGAGTCTCTTTTTGGACTGAGGATAGTCTTGGCATTCCCAGTGGAAATGCTCTCATAAGGTATGTAAGGTTTCACCAAAAGAAAAATCCTCTGGAGGGGAGGCACAAGGAATGGATTCCTCTGCATCTGAATCCTCATAAGCAGGTAAGGGCATATGTTATTAATCACAAATCTCAGAGTCATCGAACTCCTGGTCTGTAGAAAATGAAGAGGACTGAACTCTTTGTCTCTTAGCAGGGGAAGGCTGACTTCCCCTAATCAACGTAATAAGGTCTTCGGCCATTCTAAGAATTTGTTTTTTGTGGCATGGGAGGAGGTGCATGCGATTTGGTTGTTGGTTTTCTAGGCGTAGCGCGTACTCTGGGCCTAAAAAACTTGGTAGTTTTGGCGTAAAAGGAAGTCATCGGTTTAGGTCAAACATTAGTTGAACGACGAACTACCTCAGAAGCTGGTGCCTGCTCAGCAGCTCCAGACCCATCCAAGGTAGAGACATCCACAGGTTCCATAGTCGAAGAAGAGTCTTGCAGCATACCGGACTCCAAATGGGTATCGGTAGAGGCCTGTGAATTCATTGAAGTGGGCATCAGGGGCTGCAAAGGTGCCTCACTGAGTACTGGTGGACTGGCGACTAGCTTAACGAAAGCGTCATCAGCAGTTTTGGTCCTATGCGGTCTGTCTTTATCCTTACGTTTTTTCGGAATATCGGTAGTCAGATGGCTTACCAAAGCCATTTCAGAATATGGCGATCGGGAGCGAAACAATTTAGCGACAAAGAGAGCCCAACGACGAATGGTTTGGGCGTTAAACAAGGCACAAAACCAACAGTGAGAGACTTTGTGGCCTGGGCCTAAACGGGTGACGCGGTAAGAATGAAAATCTCTGTGAGGTATTTGCTTTCCACAGGCGAGACAATTGTTAGAGCAAGGAAAAAAGATCCCCAATGGGGTACTTAGCTTTAGAAGACTTCAGGATTATTCAATTCGTAAAGGAAAATTGAGGTAGCGTCCAACCAGCACTTGCGAACTGCTTCTGCTTCGGGCTCCTTGGCAAGAAAGACTGGGTAGTGGTGTCGGCTGCCTGTTTTTATACCCCTGACGACCTGACGTCAGTCCTGGAGTGACAGCATCTGACGCAGACTAAGTCTCTGGTATTCGGGCCAACTGAGGGCTACCTGCAGGCAGATAACCCAAGTGTGATGACTGCAACAGTGAAACACGAAGAACATCAGTGGAATTACGGTTGGGCACATATCGTTTATTTTTTAAATGCAGATTAGAATTCAGTCTAAGTTTATACAACTCCATGAAAAAATGTGAACAGAAATTCTAACCTGTACCATGACGTTCTGCCACCGCCAAAACAAAGTGAAGACCATCCTCGCAAAATGTTTAATTGCTTGCTTTACAGTAGGTACAGCAACCGTAAATGCACGTCTTAGGACTAGAGCAGTTAACTGTGGATTGGTAGGACAAAGGGTTTCAGATGAGCTACATAATGAAGAAAAAAAATTACTTGAGTTTGTAGAGTGAATAGCACCCACCCAAATACACACACACAAAAAAACATTCTACTGTGAAAATCAGATTACTCGTATGTATAACATTTTTTACATTATTTAATTACTTCAGTTTACCACTGGTACTGGACTCATACAGGCTTTTCAGGTTACTAAACCAGTTCCCACAATGATGTAGAAAATCTAACAGCAGAACACTCATTACCAGTCACAGACTACTCCATCCTCTGTAGGATATTAGCTTTTGCTGACTTCTTGAATAAATATAATCCCAGATATAGCTGACAAAGTAAAAAAACAAAAAGAATGTCACCTCTTCACATGAAATGACAAGGGCACTCTGCTGTGGTTATTCTTCTCTCCTCCTCTTTCACACTATGGTTACCTACTGAAGCATAAATGTAACAGTCATGCTGACTTCCAAGTTGACGACTGATTGAGCAATATGTTGATTAGAACTCTCGTAGAGTGGAAATTGTGAAATTGTTAAAAAAAATCCAGCAAAATGCATCAGGTTTTGGTAAAATTTGGTTACTTGCTAGTAATTACACTGTGTGGATACCAGCAAAATATACCTTTGCAAAATGTAAAAAAAATAATCAAGAAAATAAGAACATGCTCTGGTTGGGAACAGTCTTGCAGCTGTTTAGCAAAAAGCAGTTCAAGTTGCAGGTTTGGTACCAGATATTGCTTCCTGTAATTCAGAGGAAAAAATAAATCAACTGCATTCAGAGATATTTAAAACAAGCAGGGTCATGGAGGAATATGTAATGTCACATGGAAAATATAACAAGCCTTAAGTAGCCATTAAGGCAAGTTGATAAAACTGTAGAAATCAGACCATGAAGGGCACGTCATGTATATTTCAAGCCGAATTATCAGAAAGCAGTTGAGACCTATGTTAGTAACGATGCAACCACACCAGAAGAATAAGCTGCGACTGACAAAATTGTAGCAGAAAGAACAAATATTAAAACTGGGGAAAACCAGATTGTTTACGGGCAATGATTATTAGGCATACACCAGGCAAAAGATAATAAAGTTTATCCCGGCAATCAGGGGTGTGAGATTCAAGTAGCTAAATCCAGTTGACTTCAGAATATTTTTCCTGGATGATCAAAGCTGTTATCGGAAGCAATATATACTATATTGAAAATAATAAAGTTTAGTCAACAAGGCGGCAGGTTGAAGGGAACTCTGCTTCTCAATTTTCTGTTTATAAGGAAGCACAGACTGATAGAGTACAGGGAAAAAGAAAAGGATAGGAGAACAATAAGTGAACGACCAACTCTGGTGGAGTTTTTAATCGAGTTTAGAAAAGAAGTTGCTGTTAAAAAGGGATAATTAGTAGGCTATATAAAATGTTGCCTAACAGCTATAAAAGTCAAACAGAGGAGATTAGAAAAAGATTGGGAAGAGATAATGGAAAAAAGAAGTTAAGCCTTACCATAATGTTCCATCTGTGTTGTAGATCTTCATTCATTACTGATAGGACTTCGGTTCCGTCCTCGGAACCGACACGGCCATTTCCAAGCTCACGCCAGCCAAAAACTCTCAGCTAAGACCTACCCATAATGCCCCTCTTATAGTCTCTGCAGATCGAGTTTGTCCACCCCTATATTAGAGGGATAGTAAGAGAAAAAAAAAAACAGTAGGAGGCTCTGTCTGAGCAAATACCCTAACCAGGAATTCCTAAAGTCCACCAGGAGTCCAGGCAGGGGGAAGGAGGGCGGGAAGTAATGAACGAATAAAGATCTACAACACAGATGGAACATTATGGTAAGACCTAACTTCTTTATCTGATGTTGTAAATCTTTATTCATTCCTTACTGATAGGACCGAGTCCCCAGCTACCAGAGTCCTGGGTGGCCCTAAGGAAGGATATTCTTGAGCACCATAGAACCAAAAGATGCTCGTCCCCTGGAGGCCAAATCCAATTTGTAATGAGTGATAAAGGTATGAGGTCTTGCCCAAGTGGCTGCTGCGCAGATATCATCCATAGAGGCTCTGGAATGAAAAGCCACAGAAGTAGCTATCGATCTAGTAGAATGAGCCTTTATTCTGGAAGGCAAGGATAACTTATTCTGATGGTAGATAAAGGTAATGACGTTTTTAAGCCAGGAGGACAGAGTCACTTTGGAGACAGGTTTAGCCAATCTGGGCCCTGCAAAGGCCACAAACAATTGATCCATTTTCCTGAAAGATTTAGTCCTGTCTAAATAACAACGAAGCTGCCTATGGACATCAAGGGTGTGCAAAAGATACTCCCATCTGTTTGAATGCTGAGGGAAGAAAACCGGCAGATCAATAGACTGGTTAATGAAAAATCCAGAAATGACCTTGGACAAGAAAGAAGGGTCAGTACGAGGAGATACTCTATCCCTGTGGAAGGTCAAGTAAGGTCTCTTGACACTCAAGGCCTGCAACTCAGATACTCTTCTAGCTGAGGTAAGAGCTACTAGAAGTAGAGTCTTCCATGATAAAAATTTTATATCACAAGAATCAAAAGGCTCGAAAGGAGGGCCTGTTAATGATTAAAGTACCAAGGTCAAGTCCCAGAGTTCTATGGGGGGCTTGACAGGAGGTTTAACGTGTAATACTCCTTTCAAAAAGGTTTTGCACAGGCGGTGTGACATAATAGAAGAATTATCAAGTCCATTCTGAAAATTTGCGATAGCTGCTAAATGTACAGTGATTGTCAATGCTGAGGCTCCTGCATGTTGAAGAGTCATCAGGAATTGTAGGATCTTTTGAATAGGCATAGAGAAAGGATCTATGTTCTGATCTTTGGCCCAAGTAGAGAACCTAGTCCGTTTACTAGAATACATTTTCCTGGTGGAAGGTTTGTGTGAAGCCATAAGAATTTCACAAACGGGAGATGAGATATCAGGCAGCCTGGCAATCAATGGAAGTGGAGGAACCAAGCTGTGAGCTTGAGGCTGTGGAGATTGGAGTGAATCCATCCATGAGGATGAGAATAGCAGACCTTGGGAATGATCCAGGATCCACGGGCTGTGAATCAGATGAGGCCATAGGAAAGGGAACCAGACCTGACGGGGCCAATAAGGGGCAATGAGGATCACTTTGCTTCTTAACCTTTGAGCTTTCTGGAGGAATTTCGGGATGAGGGGAAAAGGGGGGATAAGGCATATAGTAGATGTCCGCAATAAGTTTGGAACTCCTGGGAATGTGCGTTGCTATAAGAAAACGGTTGTAAGCTATCGCCCAGTGCCAAATCCTCATGGCTTCCCGACATAGGGGGTAAGACCTGGTTTCGCCTTGCTTGTTGATATACCAGTCGACTGATATGTTGTCCGAATGAATTGCAATGGTCCCAGAAGGGAGGGATGTATGGAATGCTTACAACGCTAAGAGAAATGCCCTCAGTTCCAGGACATTTATGTGCAAATTGGCCTCCATAAGGGACTAGGTGCCTTGGACCGTCTTTCCCTGGAAATGCCCCCTCCCAACAGGGAAGCGTCTGTGGTCACCATGGCCATTGGCTGGGGGAGACAGAACGGTCGACACCAACGATTCAATTCTGGCTTCATCCACCATAGCATTTCTTCCTTGCAAATGTCTGTGAGACGTATTATGTGGTTGAGTGGGTGAGTTAAGATCGACCATTGTGAAGAAAGGAGCCACTGTAGTATTCCCATGTGCAACCTCGCTAGTGGTACTAGAGTAATGGCAGCTGCCATGGAGCCTAAGAGTTGCAGTACAAGATGTGCTGGTACAAAGGTCTGTGGAAGAAGAGCTTGGATTTGGTGTCGTATTTTCGAAAGCCTGTGAGGAGGGGAGGGAAGCTTGACAGGATGTTGTGTGGAAAACTGCTCCAATGAATTCCAGTGTTTTTGTTGGGGACATTTGAGATTTGTCCTTGTTGATTGTAATCCCCAAGCTGGGAGCGAGGCCTTGAGTGTAACAGGGGCTGCGGGTTAGATGATTCCAGGTCTTGGCGGTAAGGAGCCAATCGTCTAGATACAGAAACACTTGGAATCCTTGTAGTCGAAGATGAGCTACTACAACTGTCATACATTTGGTGAACACTTGGGGGGCTGTCGAGAGAACGAATGGCAGTGCCCTGAACTGGTAGTGATTGGCTCCCATCCGGAAGCGGTGATCCATCTTTATGTGGTAATACACATCCTGGAGATCTATAGAGTACATCCAGTTGTCCCTCCTTAGAAAGAGGAGAATGGACTGTACCGTGACCATCCGGAATTAGTGAGGTTTGATACATTTGTTCAATAGGCTGAGATCCAGGATTGGTCTCCAGTCCAGTCTTTTTTGGCACTAAAAAGAACCTTGAGTAAAACCCGGATCCTCTCTGGTCTGGTGGGACTGGTTGGATGACTCTTTTTCTTAGCAGCTTTTCTATTTCTAAGGCTGCTACCTCCCTCTGATTGTGTGGTACATCGGGGATTCGTTTGATGGGTCTGGGAGTTAAATCTAATGGTATCTGGTAGCCTCTGGATATTATTTTCTGCACCCAAACATCGGTAGTAGTAAGTTGCCAGGCTGGTAGGTGCAGAGAAAAACAACCTCCGACTGTTTCCAGAGAAAAGCAATTGGGCCGCTGCTCAGGAGCGCTGGTAGGGTAGTCTGGAGAAGGAATCTCCAGTGCCCTGGTTACGTGGACCCCCTCTACCCTGCCGAAAGGGGCATCTTTGATATGAGTTGCCCTCTCTGCCCCGGGGGTGTTGCTCACCACTAGTGTTGTGGAAAGATCCTTGGGATTTCTTGAACCACAATTTTCTTCCCCTCTGGTTCCTGGAGGAGGACTTCTGGTGGGGTGGAAAAATATATGCCCACAGCAGACAAGGTCTTTCTCACTTCATGCTAGTGTGTCTCGTACTTTGGAACCAAAATTCGTTAACAGGCGGGTTGATGAAGGAAGATTTAAAGGGGTCTGTGAAATCACACAAACTTATCCAAGCATGACGTCTCATGACAATGCCTGATGCGGCAGCTCGAGCTGTCCCCTCGGTGGTGTGAGATATCAAATTCATCGAGGAGTTCGAGATAGATTCAAAGGTAGCTAGCTGCGAGGTGACAGTGTCACGCACTTCATCAGGCAGGACCCCCGCCAAAGAGGAAGACATTTCAGAGATTAGGTCTCTTTGGAGGCGAGTGAAGTGTGCCAGATAGTTCAGCGACCAAATGACAGAGGTCGCCGAAGCATAGGTCCGCTTCCCTAGTTTGTCCATGTCCCGAGACTCCCTGTTTTGGGATGGACAGTGGAACTATCTTCTGCCAGTTCTCTCCTGGTGGCCACCGCCATGACCATGGAATAAACTGTCAACTGCTTGGACCAGATGAGCTGGTCTTCAGGGGTGGATAGAATTTTGTCCAGCCTCCAGGGGACAGGTTCTACGCTGCCCGGGGCCTTCCAGGCATGCTGCACGATCAGCTTAATAAGCTCATCCGCAGGTGGGGTCACTCAGGAAGTAGATGACCGGGCACGGAAGGCCTGCAAAAACACAGATTCCTCAGAAGAAGGGGTAGAGGACTTCCAGTCTCCCCACTGCTTGAGAATTTCGAGAATGTCTCCAAATGAGATCACCTGGGGGAGACCATGGGGATCCTTCTCCATCATTGCAATCGGTCTCCACAGTGATAGATTCCTAAGGGGAATCAAGGTGCTTCCTCTTGCACCATTTCTTCCGGGGTGGCTCCCCAGTTGGATCTTCTGAGGAGGACTCTGGAGAAAGGGTTCCCTTCAAGGGGAGGTCTTGCAGCTCCTGTGCCCGGGATCCCAAAATAGGGGGGTTGGGATAGCTGCATGCTAGAGGGGGGGGGGTTCTGGTGTCGATGCCATTGGTGCTGACTGCGAGCCTGTGGAGGCAAGGACCCTCTCCATCACCTGGAAAGCAGGCCCACTCGAGGAGGGATGGGAGCCCAGAACAGAGAAGGACAACCTCAGAACCGGGGTCGCACCCCGCCCTGAGGAGCGCACCTCCAGATGAGGAGTTCCGAGAGGACTGGAAGCTGTCGAAGCCATGGACATAGATGATGCCAGAGAAAAAATAGGCGTCGGGCTAGGTACCAAGGTGTCAACAGTCCAAACACTGCTCCGAGAGTGCACCGGCTCCAACGGAACTGATGCAGCAAGAGAGGTTGGTGCCAACAGGGAAAACTCCACAGCTGGGGCCGAGACAGTATGCACCGGGGTGATCATCGGTACCAAGATCTCCGGGGCCTGGGTAGAGGCTGGAGGAGGATAAACAGGTGAATATGCTGTGATGGGTTCCAAGACAAAGGGGACGGAAGGTCTAGCTGGGATGGGTAATCCCCTAACTGCCAGAAGCTGGTCCACAACCTGCACTACATCTTGTTCAGAAAGGCTCCTGGTGGATCTATAGGAGGCTGCTGAAGTAGAATCAGGTCTTTCAAGAAAGGGGCTAAACTGATGCCCCAAAAAGAGGTCGTACTTTGGAAAGTATCTGGTTCTTGGGAGATGTTCAACTTTAGGAACTGAGGTCATAGTCTGTGGAGTCGAATAAGCTATCGGCACTGTGGCTGGGGATGGTGACGAAGCAGGTATGGTCGTGAAAGCCAGTGTCGGAACTAAGGACGGCACCGAAGCAGATGGCGCCGAATCTGGAACCGAAATAGGAGACAACATCAGAGATGGCACCGAGGGAGAAGACACAGGGCCTGGTGCCGAAGAGGTCTGCGCCAAGGGCGCCGGAGAAGTTGGTGCTGACTCGGTTCCATAACTGACGGAGATGCAGGAACAGAGTGACTCCGGTTTTCCTTGTGTTTCTTGGTCTTAGGAGGTGGTGAGACCTCCGACCCAGAGACAGCCTCCGAAAAGAGCGTTTTGATTAAACCTTTCAGAATTAACTTGTTTTTGCACTCTGCTAGAGTGTGATTGCTAAAACTAGAACAAATATCACAAGCAGCATTTATATGGTCCACGCCCAAACAGTAAACGCATCGAGCATGGCCGTTCCAGTTGGGCATCTTACGCCCACACTTGTCACATTGTGTAAACCCCAACTTAACTTTGTCTGACATAGTACAGGAAACAACAACAACAAGGGAAAGAAAAAGAGAGAATACCAACAATGGTATTTAAAAATGCCACAAGTGGTAAAGGAGGGCCTATCAAAGGCAGGAAAGAGGGACAGTACCAATGATGGTAAAGATTAAACTACCAAAGGTAAAGGGTAGGAAATAGAAACAGGTTATAGGCGATAGGGAAAAAAGGCTAAACTGACTAAAAAAAACGGCAAAGATTTAAGAGAAACTACAAAAAACCCCACAAATTTCCACTTAGCTTTGAGAGAGAGAGGCTAGGCATGTCTGACGAGGAACGCGGCAAATGAGATCTGGAGAGACTATGAGAGGGGCATTATGGGTAGGTCTTAGTTGAGAGTTTTTGGCTGGCGCGAGCTTGGAAACGACCGGGTCGGTTCCGAGGAAGGAAGCGAAGTCCTATTAGTAAGGAATGAATAAAGATTTACAACATCAGATGGTAACATACAAAGGAACAATGAGAGGACATCTGTATTATTCCCTGATATGCAACAAAGTGCAAAGGGTTTACTATTTTTGCTTGGAAGTACTTGCATGGGTATTTTTTTTTACCCCAAGCAGACTACAGATAATTCTTCCGCAGGCAGACAGTAAATGCTAGAGGCATGATGGGAAATACAGAGGTAATTGAGAACATGTGTTTTGGGAATGGAAGGAGTTGCAGATTTTTAAAAAAAATTCCTCCCAATACTTTGTCAGAAATGTTGGGGAAAGTAAATAGTTGTAACTAAGGAAACAATTGAGAATCTCAATTGCCCAAACACAGTAAGATCTTAATAAGTTTAATGCTACTGGCTGCCAAAAATGAATTCCTAAAAAATGGAAATCAAAATCTAATCCAGCTACAATTTAAATGCTGAATATTGTAAAGGAGATAATAGAACTCAAGGTGGGATTTTTAGAAAAGGGAAAGAGCAAATTACATAGAAATATATGGGCTATGTGGGAACAACACATGCAGAATAAGGTTCAAGAGGAGGACTGGGTTTATGTAATGATGGAGTAAACAATAATTGTTAAAAAAAAAAAAAGAACACATAATATTTATAATGTATGAAAATAATGAAAATGTTCACTATGGTTTCTTTTCTTTTCTATGAATGTGTGCATTCCTATGTCACTGTTTAAACTATAAGAATTACAGTGTTATAAATAAGAAAGCTTAGAGGCACATTGCCAGTGAAATCTTTCTCTTTATTCCGAAGCTAACTGCTCGAGTGTTTGAAAAAAGCCCAGGAGCTGAAAAGAAGAAGCTGGAGTACTGAGGACTTGATCCACAAAACAGCACCGGCTGATTAAGATGATCATGAAGACCAGCAACAAAGTGAATTTAGTAAATAAGTGGGAGAAATAAAAAACATCTGGCCCTCTACATGTTATTTAGACATGTAAACTATGATTCTGCAAGACAAAGTAGATGCAAAATAATGAAGGTTTTTGAATGGGTTAAACTGGTGAGAGAAGTGTAAAGTATAAACTCACTTTATGCCATTAATTATTAGAACAACACTGAATGGACTGAAGAAGTGATGGTCGGGAAAACAGTTTTATTTTTATTAACATTTGTATAAAAGTTTCCTGATGCAAATTGGAAGTTATTTTGTTATCTGTATAAACTATCAGAGTGACTTTAAATGTGAAATGTTTATGTGGGCCAGAATTTTTATCAGCGACTGCTGCATATGCTAGTGATATTGAAGAAAGAAAGTACTTAGCTGTGATGTACTCAGGCTTTAGACTGGAAAGAAGCAAGTTAAAATGAATGTGATGTTTGGCTACTGGGAGATGTAAATGTGTATTGATCATACTATATACAGAATTAAAAGATAACCATAACTTCCCACGTTTTGTATAGATTAATGCCTAGATTAATGTTTTAGATTAATCCATGGACATTTTTCCCCACTAGCACATGCTTTTGGTTGAAAACAAGCAAGTTGCAGGTGCAGGTATTTAATTATGACAGGTCTGGACATTATGTCCTGAGTGACCGTTTCTGTGGCTCTGTGAGATACAATGTAATTAGCTTTTGAAAGGGTACTGGCAAATGTTTCAATAAAAAATGAAAAGTAAAGTAAGAAATTTAGTCTGAAACAGCGGGAAGCTGCCATTCATACAAGCAACTGCCTCCCCAGCGGTCTTCATATTTCAATGCATTAAATGTAACAGTGTATAATTTAGTTTATTTTAGGTTAGCCAGTACATTTTTCTTAAGGCTTAACGTTAATGTTTACTGAAAGCATGCAACTAGTTTTTCACATCTGGGAGGAAAATAGTGATAAGAAAAGAATATCTGCAATCTGAGTAAGTGGGAATGGGGTCTCTAACATGTATTAACATGGTTAACCCTAACTTCAGAATCTGCAATACATATGGGTACATCTGTTGATTTCTAACAACAGCTCCTATTTGTAAGGTTGGAGTTTCTTTTCAGAAATTTTATATAATTTTTTTGTGTTTGGTCTGAGCTAAAGGACATGGGAATTTTAATAATGCAATTAATTTTTCTTTTCTTGAGTGCTTTCATTGAAGTGAAAAATTTAGGAAAATGTGGCATGGGTTCAGGTAGAAATGAGATTAATCAAATACATAAAAGGTCAGTCTGCCAGTCACTAGTATGTGGATGTTACCTGAAAAATGGAAATATTTATTAAAAAAAATGTAATCTGTGGGTGCAATAATTTTTATCAGAGTGGCTACTTTGTTAATATTAACATACAATGTAATGGCCACATATGTGTGCACAAACAGAAATCAGTATTGAATGGGCTTTGCCCAATCGGGCTTTCTTGGTCAATAAAGACAACATTAATAAATTGATTACATTAAAAAGTATGGTGCACACACAGCAATGTTACAACAGATGCATTTGGGTGCAAATAATCATGAATTTAACAAAAAGAAATGATGTCAGGGTGGAACTTCCCTTTTCCTCTGTTCCTGATATTCCAGTGAAGTAAAAATACCGATTGTAACGGGCCCAACTAGCGAAAGGAGGAGGAAGAAAGACAATAAAAAGAAGTTATGTACTTACCATAATGTTCCATGTTTGTAGTCCATCTCGCCTATATTCTTGCTGAGTGGGTTCGGAGCCGATATTCAGCTCTGACTCGGCCGATACTAAAGCTCGAGAGCTTTTGCTGACTCGAGGCTAGCCCCTATCCCATGGTGCCTCACAGCAATTCCCCAGATCTAGTTTGCAAGAAAGTTATAAATACCTATCAGGTAATAATAATAAGAAAGAAGCTGTATAAATACAGCAAAGGATTAGAAACATAATCCATTCCAGGTGGGCAATAAAGAGCAAAGTCAGGCAGCCCCAAAAAGAGGTTCACTAGATCCCCCAGAAACAGGAAGGGGGTTGGAGGGAGGGACGCAAGAATATAGGCGAGATGGACTACAAACAAGAATGTTATGGTAAGTACATAACATCTTTATGTTATGTAGTCCTATCTCGCCGTAATTCTTGCTGAACGAGATAGAACCTTTATTCCAGGTGGCTTAAGCGAAGAGACTGTTCAACACAGTGGACCCAAAGGATGACCTGTCCCGGGAGGCCAAATCCAATTTGTAATGAGTGACAAACGTATGTGGTCTTGCCCAAGTAGCTGCTGCACAAATAGTATCAATTGGGAGCCTAGATCTAAAGGCACATGAAGTAGCTACAGCCCTAGTAGAGTGACCTTTAGCTTTTAACGGTAATTGTCTACCAGCTTGTTGATAAGAAAAGGAAAGAAAAATTTATCAGATTTCCTGAATTCTTTGGTCCTGTGTATATAGAATCTGAGTATCCTGTGGACATCTAGCTGGTGAAGTCTATACTCTGATTTATTAGAGTGGTTTGGAAAAAACACAGGTAACTTAATGGTAGTATTCAGGTTGTGTTCTGAGCATACCTTAGGAAGAAAGGAAGGGTTTGTCCTGAGAGAGAGAGACTCTATCCTTGTGAAAGATAATGTAAGGAGGTTGAATAGTTAGGGCTTGAAGTTCCGAGACTCTCCTAGCCAATGTTATAGCTACCAAGAACAACGTTTTCTATGATAACAAATTTAAGTCTGATGACGAGGATGGTTCAAAGGGTGCACACATCAAAGATGAGAGGACTAAATTTAAGTCCCAGGGTTCTAATGGTTGTTTTATTAGGGGCCTAAGAAGAAGAACTCCTTTTAAGAAGGTTTTACAGAGGGAGTGCTGCATTAGTGGATTTCCCATGAAACCAAAATGGAAATTGGAAATGGCAGCTAACTGAACTCTAACTGTAGCGGCTGCCACTCCTTCATGAAAAATTGTTGTAAGGAAGGATAAAATGGATTCTAAAGGAGCTGTATATGGATCTAAGCTCCGATTCTTAGCCCAATGGGAAAACCTTTTCCATTTGCTAGAACATAGTTTCTGAGTGGAAGGTTTATGGGATGAAATTAGGATGTGTTTGACCGCTGGGGATAAGGGAATGCACCTGGCTATACGTGGAATTGGAGCAGCCATGCTGTCAATCTGAGGGTGTGGATGGAGAGGTGGAACTGTCCTGACTGATGAAGCAGGAGATCTGGAGATGGGTCCAGAATCCATGGTTCCTCTAAAAGGTAGGGCCACAGGAAAGGAAACCAAACTTGTCGAGACCAGTAAGGAGCAATGAGGATCAAGGAACTCCTCAACTGTCTTGCTTTCTGTATTAGTTTGGGTATGAGTAGAAAGGGAGGAAAGGCATAGAGAAGCCCCGGGGGCCAATCGTGAACTAGAGCATCCCTGGGTGACATCCCCGGATGGGGAATGAGGGCAAAGTAGCTGCTGCATTTGGTGTTCAGGTGAGTGGCAAACAGATCGCAGCAAGGCTGGCCCCATTTGTGAAAAATCTCTTTCGCAACCATTGGATTCAGGGACCACTCACAAGGCATCAGAATTGCTCAGCTGAGTTTTTCCGTTATTATGTTGGATTTCTCCGGGATATGCGTTGCTATCAGGAAGCGTTGAGTATCCATCGCCCATTTCCAAACTCTTAAGGCCTCTCTGCAAAGTGGGTAAGACTTGGTTCCCCCTTGTTTGTTTATGTACCACACGACAGACATGTTGTTTGACTGAATTGCAATTGTTCCAGTGGGAAGGGAGCTGTGAAGTGCTTGCAACGCATATAGCATCACTCTCATCTCCAGAACATTGATGTGCAAGTGGTTCTCATGGTTTTGCCAAGTACCTTGGACTGTCTTTCCCAGATAATGCCCCCCCCCCCCAATCTGGGAAGCGTCCATGGTCAAAACTGCTCTCTCTTGGGAAGGAACAAGTGGATGACCTATGACAAGTTGTTTCATGTGTAACCACCATGTCAGATCCCTTTTGCATGTGTTTGTTATTAATATCTGGTGAGACAATGGAAGGTCTTGCATCGACCATTGTGCAAATAGCATCCATTGGAGAATCCTCATATGTAGGCGAGCAAGAGGAACTAATAAGATGGCAGAAGCCATAGTCCCTAGGACATGAAGGACTACTCTGGCCTGGACTCTTTGTTTGTTTAAGAAGGATCTGATCCGACTGCGTAGAGATTCCACTCTTTCCTGTGTTAGCTTTACTGACATGTTGGTTGTGTCTATTTCTGAGCCTAGATATACAATATGCTGCGAGGGAGTTAAGACTGACTTTTGCAAGTTGACAGTGATGCCTAGGCTGGCGCACAAGGATAGAGTCTCGTCCCTGGTTCTTATGAGTTGATGCTTGGTGGTAGCAGTGAAGAGCCAGTCGTCTAGGTATGGAAACACCTGGAATCCTTGACGTCTCAGGTGAGCCGTTACCACTGCCATGCATTTGGTAAACACTCTGGGGGCTGCAGTGAGGCCAAAGAGCAGTGTTCTGAACTGAAAATGTCTGGCTCCCAGCCGGAAGTGTACGTGTCTCCTGGAGTGCCTGTCCATTTTGATGTGGTAGTATACATCCTGGAGATCTATTGAGAACATCCGGTTGTCTTTCCCGATAAAGGGAAATATCGAATGCAGAGTGACCATTTGGAACTTTAATTTTCTTACATGTTTGTTGAGCCTGCTGAGATCTAGAATTGATCTCCAGTCCCCTGTCTTTTTTGGAACTAAAAAGAATCGAGAGTAAGTTCTGGATCCTACTTGCTCTGTGAGGACTTCCTGGATGACTCTTTTTAGCAGCAACGAGATGACCTCTGACATTGCATGGTCTACTTGGATGGGTGGTACGTCTGGAAGAGACCAGCTTGTTGGGGGTTCAGAAATAAAGGGAATCAGATAACCTCTGGATATTACTGTGTGTACCCAATGATCTTGAGTGATAGTTAGCCAGGCGCTTGGGTACAGTGATATAAGACCCCTGACTGCCTCCAGAGACGGACAGTCGGGCAACCCTTCAGGGTCAATGGTAGGATGATCAGAGAAAGATTCTCTGTCTCCCTGATGTTGCGGACCTCCTCTGCCGTGATTATATCCTCCCTCTCTGCCCCTGGGGAGGGTTGACATTGTACCCGAGGAAAACCTTTTTGAGATTTGCGGAACCACATTTTCCCTCCTGTATTACCCTTAGGATAGGGTCTGGACGGGAGAGAGAAATGGACTCTAACGGCAGAGAAGGTTTTTCCTTCCTCCTCGCACCTAGTCAAAGTCTCTTTCACTTGGGGTCCAAAAAGAGATGAACCATCAAAGGGAACGTTAGTGAAGGAAGACTTGAAGGATTCCGTAAAATTACAAAGATGCATCCACGAATGTCTCCTGAGGGATATTCCTGCTGCGGCTGCCCTGCTCACTCCATCTGCCGCATATGAGATCAGCCTCATGGAGGAGTTAGCTATGGAAGTAAGGATGGAGTGCTGTACGAAAACCTTGTCTATGGAACCCGGAGCTACTGAACCCTGGAGGGCATCTCCTAACTCTTTCAGGAGATCCCTCTGAAGACGAGTGAAATGAGTCAGGTAATTCAGTGATCTTAGTGTAAATGCCACTGAAGAAAAAGTACGCTTCCCGTACCTATCCATCGTTCTGGACTCCTTGTTAAGAGGATGGATATTACAAGACGTCTCAGATAATTCCTTTTGGTGGCTGCTGCTACCACCATAGCATCAACTAGAACTCCCTTGCTAAGGAAAGACTTCAGGTGCTGTCATAAATTTGTTTGGCTTCCTCAGGATGGCTTCCACTAAATCTGGAAAGGTCCATGCTTTCCGCAAAATGACCCCCAAAAGTTGGTCATAAGGCGGTGTCACCCAAGAGGTGAAAGGTCGGGAGCCAAAGGCCTCAAGATACACGGATTCATCCTCAGTAGGGTTAGAAGTCTTCCAATCACCCCTCTAAGGATTTCTAGGATGTCAGAGAAGGAGAAATCCTCGGAGGGAGATCTAGGGGACCCTTCTGATTCCTCTAAATCAGTGTCTGATGTGACAGACTCAGGGGAGTCGACATGTTTCCTCTTACATAACCTCTTCCGAGGGAGCTCTCCAGTGGGATAATCTACAGAGGTCTCGGAAGAGGGGGCGCCTCCAATGGGGGCTACTTGGGCCTCTGGTTCCCTAAGCTGTGGGGGTGGCAGGGGGGAAGAGGTTGCTGCCTGCTGCTGGTGGGACACATGTTCCAAAGGAATGGCTTTGGCAGAGGATAAAGCCTTCTCTATAGCTTCGAAAGCCTTTCCCCCCCACTCTGAAGAAGACCTCCGCTCCGAGGGGGGCGGATGGTAGACTCCTAGCTAGAGGAAACAGCTCCAAA
The DNA here is from genome assembly GCF_019279795.1 of Protopterus annectens. Classification (NCBI taxonomy): domain Eukaryota; kingdom Metazoa; phylum Chordata; order Ceratodontiformes; family Protopteridae; genus Protopterus; species Protopterus annectens. Next base: position 607,993,868 of record NC_056747.1, read on the forward strand.
GCAGAAGTGGGAGCCATGTTGAGTCAAGCTGAGGCTCCTAGAGGGAGGGCCGGTTCCGAAGAGAACCCAGGGTGACTGTCCCCCTCAGAGTTGACACGAGAGCATCGGCTCCAAGAACCCTCGGCTCCAGACTGAGCCATCGAGGATAGAGTAATTACCTCCGAGGAAACAGGCTGAATCCCCGGAGCTGAAGGGTCGAAGACATAGGAACCCGACGTAACAGGCTCCGAGAGTGAAGCAGTCGGAGGAGGAACAGTTATCAGTACGGGGGGATGGCTCAGAGACCTTTGAGTCAGGAGGGGTCAATTTTCTAGCCAGAGCTGGATCTGAAAGCAACCTCTTCATCACCCTCTCAATTTCCTCATCTGATAGGGTCCTGGAGGATCTGGTAGAGACTGTAGGAGACCTCCTTCTCTCCAAAATAGAAGATCTCAAATTAGGAGATAAAGTCTGTCAGGCAAAATCTTCGGTACCGAAGACTGTCTCAGAACCGATGGAATGGACTACACCGAAGATGAAGCAGAGTCGGAACAGGAACTCCTTGGTTCCGACACTTTAGTCTTTTTGGTCGGCTCCGAAGTCGGGGTCGATGATTTTCTCTTTGAAGATTATGGAGCTGCCTGACCAAGTTCCAGCTGTTCCTGGAAGGAACTGGTCATGAGACCCCTGTCAATAAGTTTTTTCTTCCTTTCGTTCAGCACTCTTGTACTTAAAGCATGACAGAAGGTGCAGGGTTCCTGTAAATGGGCTTTGCCCAGACAATATACGCAACTGGTGTGGCTGTCTGTAAGAGACAATTTCTGCGCATATTTGTCACATTTTTTGAAGCCCGAAGGGCGATGATATTTGTCTATCTTTAGACATTGTTAAACACTAAAATAAAAGTGTAAGGAAGAAGATTAAAAAAAAAAAAAAAAAACTTAACAGTCACTCACACACACACACAGGGAGGAAAGGCCCTCTAACTTAAACGGGCACTACGGCCCTCTAATTTAAATGGGCCATACAGTCCTAAGGGGGGGAATAGAGGATGAAAACTTTCAAAACAGTCGGCAATACAGAAGAAACTATTAAGATATATATAAGATAGAAAAAGGTGGTAGAAAAGGACTAAATAAGTAAAAAAAATCGTTTTACTTAGCCAATGAGCCAGTAAGACACAACCTCAAAGCTTTCGCTGCAAACGAGATCTGAGGAATTGCCGTGAGGCACCATGGGATAGGGGCTAGCCTCGAGCCAATAAAAGCTCTCGAGCTTTAGTATCGGCCAAGTTGGAGCCAAATATCGGCTCCGAACCCATCCCGCAAAAATTACGGCAAGACAGGACTACATAACATCTGTAGATTTGTGGTAGCAAGATGTTACTGGCAGGGAGGAGAATTATACTAGCATGCATTTACATTCCAACTTAAACTCATGTTATGCAGCTTAGGAGAATTTGGGAAGAAATGATATATTTTCAGCAGGGAAACTTAATTACAAGTGGGACTGGAGCTTGGTTTGCTGTAGTGAGGATATATCAGGGAAACCTTGGAAGAAAATATAGCAAAAAAATCTAGATTTCTGAAGAAATATATTAAAATGAGAATATGTGAATTCAGGAGCAGAATTGCAGAATTTAAACATTATTCCCCAAGACTATGGGGACAGATTGGCTACAAATTACATTTCATAGGAACATTTGTACATAATTAGGGCAGCCACGGTGGTGCAGTGGTTAGCATTGTTGCCTCACAGCAAGAGGTTCTCCGGTTCGATCCTCAGCTGGGGTGCCTTCTGTGCGGAGTCTGCATGTCCTCCCTGTGGTCACGTGGGTTTCCTCCGGGTGCTCCGTTTTCCTCCCACATCCCAAAGACATGCTGCAGGTTATTTGGACACTCTGAATTGGCCCTAGGTGCGTGTTTGTGTGTGCCTTCTGTGGAAGGTTAAGCGCCGGGCTGGCAACTCGACACTGTAAAACTCCACTGCCAATCATGAGCGGACAGGTGATCTGCATGTGGCAACCCCTAACCAGGAGAAGCTGAAAGAAGAAGGGACATTTGTACATAATAAAAAGCTTTAAGGCCCATCCAATAACTAGATCAGATCATGCATAAATAAGAACTAAGTTAAAGACCAACAGTAAAGATATAAAAATGAGACGGTTGCTTTCCTATGTATTTGTTAAAAAGAGAGGAGTTTAAGGAGCTGGTACTGGCTACAATTCAAGAATTATTAGGGGAGACAGAAAGAAGGGTAGGTATTGAGTAAGGTATAATGAAAAGGCTTTTAAAACATGGTAGAAATAGGACAAAGGGAAATGGGGAAAAAAGTAACAGGAATTATTTAGAAAGGTTGCTAAATTTTAAAGTACTGCCAAAGAAGGGAAATCTTGCAACAACTGGAGGAGGATCTGCAGAATGCTAAAGGAAAATTATAGGAGTATTTGGATAGTATGCATTAGTTTAGAAAGGTGGCTGTAAATTAGAAGTTATGTACCTACCATAACGTTCCATGTCAGTTGTCTTCTTCTCGCCTTCTTTCTTGCTGGATGGGTTCGGAGCCGATCCTCGGCTCCGACTCGGCCACTCTAAAAGCTCGAGAGCTAGTTCCACCGGCTCGAGGCTCCCCTATATCCCACAATGCTAGGCGGTAACTCCTCAGCTCTCGTTTGAAAGCTAAGCCCAGCAAGGAAATTCCATAAAGAGAACGAAAGAAAAACTCCTCTAGGTCTGTCCAGGCTAGGGGGAAGGAGGGTGGGACGCAAGAAAGAAGGCGAGAAGAAGACAACTAACATGGAACGTTATGGTAGGTACATAACTTCTAAATGTTAAGTTGTCTATCTCGCCTTGATTCTTGCTGGATGGGACCGCGTCCCTAGCACCTTATCCCGGGTGGCCTATCGGAACAGACTCTTGAGTACAGTGGAACCAAAGTTGGCTCAGTCTCTAGAGGCCAAGTCCAACTTATAATGAGAAATGAAGGTATGGGGAGAAGCCCAAGTAGCTGCAGAACAAATCGAATCAATAGGCAGCCTATCTTGGAAAGTTATAGAAGTGGCTACAGCTCTAGTTGAATGAGCCCTGGGTTTAGATGGCAATTGTTGATGTCTGATCTCATACACAAGGGTAATCAACGAAGTAAGCCATCTAGAGAGAGATACTTTAGAAATTGGAAGGCCCATTCTACCTTCTGCATAAGAAACAAACAGTAGATCAGACTTCCTGAATTGTTTGGTCCTGTCTAAATAGTACCTAAGTTGACGATGAACGTCTAAACAGTGTAACTTTTGTTCTGACCTATTGGAATAATTAGGGAAGAACACAGGAAGTTCAATGGTTTGATTCAAATTTGCCAGTGAAGCTACCTTGGGCAAAAAAGACGGGTTAGTATGTAAGGACACCCTATCCTTATGAAACACAAGATAAGGGGGTCGACTACACAGAGCATGGAGTTCAGAGACTCTTCTAGCTGAAGTGATAGCTACTAAAAAGAGTGTTTTCCAAGATAGTAATTTTATTGAACATGAAGCCGCAGGTTCAAAGAGGGGAAGAATTAAGGACGCCAGAGCCAAGCTGAGATCCCATTGAGGAGGAGGATCCCTGATTGGTGGTTTGAGGAGAAAAACTCCCTTTAAAAAGGCTTTGCAGAGTTTGTGAGACATAATGGAGAACTCTGAGACTCCAACATGAAAGTTCGATATTGCTGCCAATTGAACTTTGATGGTAGACGGGGACGAACCTGAGTGGAAAAGTTCAGCTAGAAAGTCTAGCACTAATTGAATGGAAGCAGTGAAAGGATCTATATTCTTTGACTGCGCCCAATAGGAGAAACGTTTCCACTTGCTATGGTAAATCTTCCGAGTGGAAGATTTATGAGAGGCTATCAAAATATCTCTAACTGAGCGAGATATCAGAGGAAGCCTGGCTAAAGTTGGAATTGGAGGAACCACGCTGTGAGGTTCAGAGAAGGGAGGGAGTGGTGCAACTGACCCGACTGATGGGTCAAGAGGTCTGGAACTGGGTCCAGATGCCAAGGTTGCTCCAACAGATAACGGTGGAGAAACGGGAACCAAACCTGTTGAGGCCAGTAAGGGGCAATAAGGATCATGGAAGCTTTCTGAGTGATGGCTTTCTGTATTAGCTGAGATATCAGTGGGAAGGGAGGAAAAGCATACAGAAGTCCCCGGGGCCAATCGTGTACTAGAGCGTCTCTGCTGGGGTGGCCTGGTTGGGGAAAGTGGGTGAAGAAATCGTCGCACTTGCTGTTTTGGGGAGTAGCGAAAAGGTCGCAGCAAGGCCGGCCCCACTTTCGAAAAACTCTCTCCAACACTGAATTCTTCAGAGACCACTCGTGAGGCATGAGAATAGCTCTGCTCAATTTGTCTGCAATCACATTGGACTTCCCGGGAATGTGCGTTGCTAGCAGAAACCGCTGAGAAGAAATCGTCCATTGCCACAATCTGAGTGCCTCTCGACATAGGGGGTAAGATCTGGTTCCGCCTTGTTTGTTGATGTACCACACTACAGACATATTGTCTGTCTGAATTGCTATAGTTCCCATGGGAAGAGAGTCTTGTAAGGCTTGCAACGCTAGAAGCACTGCTCTCATCTCTAGGACATTTATGTGCAAGTGGCACTCGAAAGGTTGCCACATGCCTTAGACTGTCCTGCCCTGGTAATGCCCCCCCACCTGATCAGGGAGGCGTCCGTTGTCACTGTAGCAACCAGAGGGGAAGGGACGAAAGGTCTCCCTAGGTGGAGCTGGGGAGATGTGGTCCACCAAGAGAGATGATTCTTGCACAATTGAGTTATCCGAATAGGATGGGACATTGGAAGTCGTTGGAAAGACCATTGTGTGAAGAGCATCCATTGTAAAATTCTCATATGGAAGCGAGCTAATGGTAGAAGAGGGATGGCAGCCGCCATAATCCCTAAGACCTTCAGGATCAATCTGGCTTTGACTTTGTTGCTCTGCAAGACAAGAGAGACCTGTCTGTGTATGTCTGCTATTCTCTGCTCTGTGAGTCTGGCTGACATGTTGACTGTGTCTAGATTTGCGCCTATAAAGGTAATAAACGACAAGGCGATAAGACAGACTTTTCGTAATTTATTGAAATGCCTAGCGTCTGACGTGTGAAAGGTGTAGTCTCTGTCAAGAAGCAACAGATGCTTGGTGGGGGCTGTAAGGAGCCAGTCGTCTAAATAAGGAAACACCTGGAATCCTTGTCGTCTCAGATGAGAGGCGACCACTGCCATGCATTTGGTAAACACTCGGGGGGCTGTAGTGAGACCAAAGGGCAGGGCTCTGAATTGGAAATGACTGATTCCCAGCCTGAAGCGGAGGAATCTCCTGGAGCGTCGACTCATTCTGATGTGATAGTACGCATCCTGGAGATCTATCAAGCACACCCAGTTGTCTCGCCCCAAAAGGGGTAGAATGGACTGCAGCGTGACCATCCGGAACTTTGTTTTCTTGACAAACTTGTTCAAGTTGCTGAGATCCAAAATGGGTCTCCAGTCCCCTGTTTTCTTTGGAACCAAAAAGAATTTGGAGTAGATTCTGGATCCTGTTTGGTCTGCTGGAACTGATTGAATGGCTCTTTTTGCGAGCAGCTTTGAAATTTCTAATGCTGCTTGCTCCCTTTGACTGGGTGGAACGTCTGGAAGGGATTTTTTGGATTGCTTCGGAATGAGAAGGAATGGGATTCTGTAGCCTTCGGAAATGATAGACTGTACCCACTTGTCCTGAGTTAGGGATAGCCAGGCTTCTGGGTACAGCGACAATCTTCCCCCGACTGCCTCCGAAGGTGGACAGTCGGGCAACACCTCAGGGATGCTGAAAGGGCTTGTCGGAAAAGGATTCTCGACTGCCCTGATTCTGCGGGCCCCCTCTGCCTCTAGGACGGCGTCTACCATTATTGTTCCCCCCTCTGCCTCTAGAGGGGAATCGACTCTGTGCGTCAGGCAAATCTCCCTGAGATTGTTTATGAACCACATCTTTCCCCCTTTCTGGCCTTTGGGGTAAGGCCTAGAAGGAGTAGAAAAACGGACTCCGACGGCAGAGAGAGTCTTGCCATCAGTCTCGCACCTAGTCAGGGTTTCCTTCACTTGAGGACCAAAGAGGGATGATCCATCAAAGGGGGAATTAGTGAAGGACGCCTTGAAAGGGTCCGCAAAGTTACATAGCCGCATCCAGGCGTGCCGACGCAAGGCTACACCTGTACCTGCCACTCTACTTGCTCCATCCGCCGCATATGAAAGGAGACGCTTGGAGGAGTTAGTTATAGAATTAAGGGTCGCCATCTGAGAGTTCATCCTATCCTGAAAACCCGCAGCTGTTAGGTCCTTTAACATTTCGCTCGCTTCCTTGAGCAAATCCCTCTGAAGATGAGTGAAATGACACAGGTAATTCAGCGAGCGCATAGTAAAGGTCGCTGACAAGAACATCCGCTTCCCGTACCTGTCCATTGACCTAGACTCCTTGTTAGGAGGATGAACAGGCACCGAAGGATCAGCTAACTCCTTCTTGGTGGCCGCAGCCACCACCATAGCATCAACAGAGACGCCTTTGGTTAAAAATTCCTTGTCCTTGGGGGCAGTGATAAATTTTGATGGTCTCCTGGGGGTGGGTTCCACTGAATCAGGAGCTGCCCAGGCCTTCTTTTCCACCACTTGCATAAGGGGGTCAAAGGGAGGGGACACCCAGGAGGTGGAAGGGCGAGAGCCAAATGCCTCAAGATACACCGATTCATCCTCTGAAGGGTTGAGGGCTGGCCAATTCCCCCTCTGTTTTAAGATTTCGAGGATGTCTGCAAAGGAGACATCTTCAGAGGGGGAACGAGGGGAACCCTCAGAATCCTCTAAATCAGTGTCAGAGGTGACAGACTCAGGGGAGTCAATGTGCTTCCTCTTGCACTGCCTCTTCCTAGGGGGCTCTCCTACCAGGTCAGGAGAGGCCTCGGAAGAGGAGGAGATCCCCACTGGGGAAACTTGAGGAGCTGGTTCTCTACGGTCGGGGATGAGAGAGTGAGCAGAAATCCCCGGAGGCACCGTGGAGGGAGGGGCAGATGGAGCCGACTGTGGGGTTGAACCTGGTTCTAACACGCTCCTCATGACCTCGAAGGCACCCCTGTCAGGCAGAGCCGGAGGTCTCCGCTCCGAAAAGCTGAAGACCTCCCCCGGCACCGACAGTGATGGCTTCGAGGCCGATGTCGGAGCCGAACTCACCAGCGCCGAAGCACCGAGAGGGAGAGCGGGGTCGGACAAGGGTCCGATGCCACTCGCCCCCTCGGAGCCGACGAGGGAAGTCCGGCGCCGAGATTCTTCCACGGAAGACATCGGAGCAGACGACGTCACCGAAGACAAAGGTATCGGTTCCGACGCCACCACAGTCTTGGGTCCGAGCCGCCCCGGCTCCAAACTCAGAAGAGTCAGAGGAGGAACATTTTGAGTAATGGGAATAGTTCTCGACTGTTGAGTCGGATTATGAAGCATCTGGGCCAGTGCCTCGGACTTAAGAAGTCAACTCACTACTCTCTGAAGGTCATGATCCGATAGTCTGGAAGACCTAGAGGAGTGAGATCTATGGCTCCGTTCAGACAGCAAAGGTGATGCTGGAGCCGAATGAACGGAGCCGATAGATGGAGATCGGGACCTTTTTCTGGATGTCGGTTCCGACAATTTGATCGGAGCCGACTCAGTTATGTCTTCCTCGGCTCCGGCCGGAGCCGAGGAAATAGTAGGGGCATGCGTTCGAGACTCATCGGCTCCGGCCGGAGCTGATGTTCGAACAGCCTTTGGACCCCCAGAAGACGGCTCAGAGACCGGAGCCGAAGGTCTGGAGGCTTAGAGGGTTTTCCCGAGGATTGAGTCGAGGGACCCTCAGGCTTCAATAAACTCCTTAAAATGAGTTTATTTTTGCGCTCCTGCAGGACTCTAGGGCTGAAGCCATGGCAAACAGCACATGAGTCCTGCAGGTGCAAAGGCCCCAGGCAGTAAACACAAGAAGTGTGACCGTCTGTCAGAGACATCTTCTGACAGCACGAGTCACACTTCTTGAAGCCTGAGACCTTCGATTTTTTGGACATGTCCAAGAAAAAGTCAAAGTGTAACCACAAACACACACACACACACACACACACACACACACCGATTACACTTGTAATATTTTTAAATTAAAAAATAGTAATTAAGTTAGAAATTAAATCCCTACAAAACACAGTCACTCTAACTACTAAGGTAGGGAGGGACTGGGCCTAAAGCCCAAGGGAATAAAATTAGCAAATTTAAGAAAAAACTGGGGAAACTTGACTATAAAGGTGAGTAAACTTCTTAACTTTTAAAACTATGAGGAAAGCTAACTTAAAAAGGGGTCTATCTGAGATACAACTCAATATTTCAACTAACCTGACGAGCCGGTTGAAAAAGCACCTCGATCGCTGTAGCGGCAAATGAGATCTGGGGAGTTACCGCCTAGCATTGTGGGATATAGGGGAGCCTCAAGCCGGTGGAACTAGCTCTCGAGCTTTTAGAGTGGCCGAGTCGGAGCCGAGGATCGGCTCCGAACCCATCCAGCAAGAATGAAGGTGAGATAGACAACTTAACATCAACTACTTTTGCTAACAACTATAAAGTGCAAAAATGTTTAGTACAATGACTTGGGCAAGAGAAAGTAGAAAGCACTGTAGCCAGATTTAAGAAGCCTATGGTAAGGAAAAATAATCCTAAATCCTATAGAAGTATTCAAGATATTTCCAAACTTTTATGAAAAGTTGTATAAAGTAGAGGAATGGGTAAATCTAAAAAAGGCACAAATGGAAATATTTATGGAAGACTTAGTTATGTCAAGTGAAGAAGAAGAAGAAGAAAAAGAAGATAGGTCTCAACAATTAATACACAAGTAGAGTAAGCAATTGATATTTATTTATTTTAATCCTATTGGACTTCATGATACTGACCCAACTCCCAGTGTCCCAAATCCATGCCAAGTTCACCAGTCATCCTCCTACCCCTGGACCATTCAGGTATTTGCTGAGGCCAGTCATAGATCCTAAGGGTGTCTTGGGGAGCCCAGCTGTCTGTGGCTCCATCCAGTTTTTTTTTTCCTTTTTATATTCCCTACCCACATTCCCCACACCCCACACTTATCGATCATGTCTGAGGCAAATCCCTTCTTTGGACCATGCCTCCTCTTAGGGAAAGTCATCGACAAGTGCCCTCTCTCCTAGGATCGGCACACCCATCCCTCCTTGCCATTATGTCAGTCACCCAAGGTGCTAATCAAACCCAAGTCTGCGTGGCTATAGTCAGGGTTTTATCCACCTAGATCACCACAGCAGCTTGTAACACTGAACATTTATAAGTAAGCGTTTAAAAAAAAAGAAATCAACATTTTTTTTACAGTGAGCTAATCGAAGGAAGGACACTCAGCAAACTCAGAGCTATAATATATAACATTAAGTATCCTGTTTTTTGTTTATTTTGTTCTTTATTTCTTTGTTGTTTATAGCATTTTGTGTACTGTGTATTTTTTCTAGCTAGTTTCACTGTGTGTGAGGTATTAACTGGAAATTGTCCACTCTTATTAAGCATCTGTTGGGTTGTTTGTTTATGATAACTTGTTGCAGTTAAATTCTTTTTTCTAGTGGCTCCTTTAGCTGTTTAAAACTTTCATTTAAAGGCTCACTGCTGCTTTTCAGCTGTGAGTAACATTTCTGCAGTTTGTTTTAAGTAGTGGGGATATTTGTAGCATTTCCATATTCAGGCTTGTATTTGGGCCTAGTGTTTGTGGAGGCTGTGTGTTTGAGCACATAATTCAGGGACATCTTGTTTTAGCCAAAGCCATCAGGCATTTCAGTGAGAGAGAATTGTTTGAGGTCAATGGCTGACTGAGGTCTCCTGGACTACAGCTTAGACTAAGCACCTCATTGGTTCTTTTGAGACTTCTTTCTTAAAAGCTGTCTCAGGTTTCAACTTTCTGTTACCTAAGAAGCTCAGTTGTGAGTGTTCAGCCATTTTACAGTGAGCTAATCGAAGGAAGGACACTCAGCAAACTCGGAGCTATAATATATAACATTAAGTATCCTGTTTTTTGTTTATTTTGTTCTTTATTTCTTTGTTGTTTATAGCACTTTGTGTACTGTGTATTTTTTCTAGCTAGTTTCACTGTGTGTGAGGTATTAACTGGAAATTGTCCACTCTTATTAAGCATCTGTTGGGTTGTTTGTTTATGATAACTTGTTGCAATTAAACTCTTTTTTCTAGTGGCTCCTTTAGCTGTTTAAAACTTTAATTTAAAGGCTCACTGCTGCTTTTCAGCTGTGAGTAACATTTCTGCAGTTTGTTTCCCATCTGTTGGTATAGTATTTTTATAGTTGGTGGCTTTGCAGTTGCCCGCCCCTAGTGTAAATTTGATCTGGGACCCCCCTCCCAGTCTAGTGTCATTACCTCATTCTACCCAGTACAGGAAGAGCATTTGAGAATGACAATCAGCTTAGTTTCTGCTACTCCTTTCTCTCTTTCCAACAAAAAAAAAATGTATCTGCTTTTACTGTATTTGTGTTTTTTCCTACTTTATTTTGCTTTTGCATCATCTTAAAAGTACTCAATTGTATTTATTACTGCTTGGTGTAACTCATTCTAAGCCTTTTAGTTTAAGCACCTGGGCTTCAGACCAGTTTTACATTAAGAAGGTTTGTGGTCTGCACTGTAGTGGCAGAACAGGTAGCTTACATCCTTCTAAGTTGGGAACTGCTGATTGAGGGCTCAGTGTCTGTTATTCTAAAAGTGTATTAATTCTGGTTTAAGCACTTGGGCTTGAGGCCAGTTTTTTTACATTAAGAGGGTTCATGTTCTGCACTCTTGTGGGAGGAGAGGCTGGACTCTGTCCTTCTGAACTGGGAATTTCTGGTTAAAGCTTATAGTGCCTGCATATTTGAACTGCTTCTTACTGAAATTGGTGCACCTTGTTTGCTGTAGCATAGACTAGATCCAGGCCTGCTGAATCTAGCTTTATTTGTATGCTTGTTGTTTGTTTATTTCCCTGAAATGCTAATTCCACCTAAAACGCTGCCTTTTAGCACTTCTGTGGCTCCCTAGTGATATCTGCATTGTTTACTGTACTTATTTCCTTGTTTCACTTGAAAGAAAGTTACTGTTTGTCGTTTTTGCATTTAAGTTACCTGTAACACATTGCATTTAAGTTACCTGGCACTTGCTCACTAAAGCAATTATATAAGTCAGCTCTAAAAAATTAAAAGCACTACACCCTCACAAACTCCCCTTGAGTACCTTGTTCCCCATTTGCCCTTTTTTTCAATTATAAAGGAATTCCCAATACTATTCTAGCTCTCCTCTCCGGTCCAGCTGGTGAATCTGGGAATCTTGAGGCAATGTTACAACTGCCTCATGTACACAGACAACCCTCTCCTCCTCCCAACAAATTCCAACACATGTGAGAGATGCAAACATATAGCCAAACTGGAGGCTAAGCTCTCTCAACTCAGTACTGGCGTAACCAGTCAGGAGGTGAAGGAAACCACACTCACTACAATTCCAGTCTCACATAGACCTACCACGACAACAAACCAAACACATAAACACACAAAAACATACTCGGAGGCTCTAAATAAAAATCTGCCTAAGCAGCAGAGACCTCCAAAGCAGACACCCAAGCAACCGCTACCCTAAAACAAAACACGTGCAACACATAGCTCACAAAGCCAGTGTGCCGAACAGTCACAGCCCTTAAGGCTAAACAACACACCTGATACACTTGTAATAGGTGACTCTATCGTCAGGCACACTGACGTCCCGCTCACCAGGCTGAACAAGGAGAAGGTCACGGTGAGCTGCCTGTCGGGCGCTAGGATCCGCCACATAACACAAGCACTCAGGTCACTCCAAGGCAAGTACAAATATGACTCAGTCATTGTCCATGCTGGTGTGAATGACCTGAGATGTACCTCCCTGGACTACATGAAAAGAGACATAGAGGAGCTCTCTGAGCATGTAGCCCAGGCCGGTATGACCCTGACCTTGAGTAGCATCTTACCCTCACCAAGAATGATGCCACAATATGAAGACAAGATGATCAATTTCAACAATTGGCTTAAGTGTTGGTGTCATTCAAAGGGGATCCAATGCCTGTCAGCCTGGGATGACATGCTCGACAAGCCGCGATGCTTCGCTAGGGACGGCTTGCACCTGTCACCCCTGGGCTTTCGGATATTGGCAAAGGCTCTTGCTACCCCCATAGTGCCTTTTTTAGGCAAGGCTCAAAAGACAAACCCACCTCCATAGGTATCACAAGGGATAAGAAACTAAGAGTAATGCTACTCAACGCCAGATGTCTAAACCTCAAGATGCACTCACTCGAAACTCTCCTTAGAATGGAGAACATCGATATCTGTGCAGTAACAGAAACCTGGTTCAAGGCTCCCGAGAGCACCCCAGCGCTATCAGGTTATACCTCATACCATGCTTTTCGGCCCCAAAACTTGGACCGAACCACAAAAGGAGGGGGGGTATCAATATTCGTCAAAGATACCCACACCTCCAAGTTGGTGGCACAGCACGAAGCATCAGAGACTATCCATGTGCAACTAACTGTGGGTAAAACTGCCATCCAGTTTATAGCCTGCTACAGACCACCCTCCCAAACACAGGAACCCCACTTGGCCTTCCTGAGAATACTGGAAAATATGAAAGTCTCTCCAAACACCATTATATTGGGCGACTTCAACTACCCAAACATAGACTGGGAGCATTACTGTAGCTCCAACACCCTAGCCCAAAGGTTCCTAGACTTTATAAACTCAAATGCTATGGAACAACTTGTTACCACTCCCACAAGAGGGGAAAACATACTGGACCTGATCATCACCAACATGGGGACACACTATGCTCCAGACCAGAAGTGTATCCCTCACTGGTAAGATCAGACCATAAACTAATCTCACTGGATATTCACATTCCGACCCCACCCCCTGCCCAGAAAACCATAGTGAAAAACTTCTCTAAAGCAAATTTCACACGCCTCAAAACCGAGGCGAAATCCTTCAAAGCCCCCGGGCCTGTGGAGAATACGGCCCAGACTGCAGAATCCTTTATAAACGCATTCTATGAACACCTTCAGGAATGCATGGATCATGCAATCCCAAATAAAACCAAGACCCAATCCTCCAAAGGCAGACGTCCTGTCTGGTGTACCCCAGCCATAAACAAACTATACAATAGAAGGAGGAAGCTACTACATGATAGAGCAAAATCCCAAAAAGGGATGGCATCTCTGATCAGTATTAGCAAACAACTATGGGCACTCATAAAATCGTCTAAGGCCAGCTTCGAGAGAAAAATTGCACAGGACACTAAGGATAATAACAAGTCTTTCTTTAGTTATGTTAGGAACCTGGGTGGGAATTCCCAGATATGCTCAGAATTAGTCCAAAATGACAAAAAATACACCGAGCCCACAGACATTGCCAACGTCTTAGCTGACAGGTTCAGTGCAAACTCCCCCCCCCCCCACCAAAAGGGAAAATATCTATCCCAATACAGTGCTGCCCCCCTGACATCTCAGATGCTCAGGTAAGAGCCGCCCTCTCCAAAGCAAAAAACACAGCATCAATGGGACCAGATGGTGTCCTGGGCTGCGTCCTACATGAACTCCAAGAAGAGCTAAACCCAAACATAAAAGAAATTAGAAGTTATATACTTAATATAATGTGTCATTTGTGTTGTCCAATTTTATTCTCTCTCACTGATGGGTCTTAAGAGTAGATATCGGAACCGATTTGGCTGCTTCACAAGACTTATGATCCGAGCCTTGAGCTCCTCCGTCTCCCATAATGCCTCACATTTCCTCCAACTCCTTAGATTGAGTTTGCTGCTCTACATATAGTTATCTACAAAGGTATAGAGAAAGGAAAAAGGTATCACCATAATCTGGAGCTCAAACCTGGAACCTATGGTTTCCTAATTCCTCTAGATAGCTCTTAACAGTTTAAGATGTGGGATGGATGGGTGGGATGTGAGGACGAATGAAACTGGACAACATAGATGCCCAAGTTATGGCAAGTACATGACTTCTAAATCTGATGTTGTCCATTTCATTCTTCCTCACTGATGGGTCAGAGTCCCCAGCTAGGGTTAACAACTGTCCCACATTGCAAGGGACAGTCCCTCTTTGGGCAGTTGTGTCCTGCAAAAATATTGTAAGAATGGCAACTGTCCTGAAATATTAGGGCAAAATTATTTCCTATATTTTATTTAATAGTTGCATAAAACAGTTATTCTGTATCTGAAACACCTAAATGTTATAAGAAACAGAATAAGCAACTAAAATGCTACAAGAATAAGCTTTTATTTAGGCAAAAAAGTGAAGTTATGTCCCTTGTACTGGCCGTGGGTATGTTTTGGCGTGCAAAATCTGATGTTTGTACCACAACGGTCCCACTTTGGCCATCTGAAAAGGTGGCAACCCTATCCCCAGCTACTTAAATCTCAGGTGGCCCTCATGGAAGGATATGCCTGAGTACTGCAGAGACAAAGGATGCTCTGTTTCTGGAGATAATATCCAATTTACAGTGAGAAACAAATGTATGGGACTTGGACCAAGTTGCTGCTGCACAGATTTCATCTATAGAGATTCTAGCTGAAAAAGCAGATGAAGTGAACAACGAGCTTTTCGAGAACGGGGTAGTTGCATGCCTTTCAAGGAATAAAAAGTAACAATACAATCAGTAATCTAGTTTGCTAGTGTGATTTTTTGATAATGGCTAGCCTAGTTGATTAGGTGAAAAAAATATAAATAGTTGCTCAGATTTTCTATATTCCTTTGCCCTGTGCAGATAGAAATGCAATTGCCTATGAACATCAAGTAAATGTGACATATATTCGCCCTTGTTAGAATGATTGGATAAGAGGACTGGTAGGTGAATGGACTGATTAATATTAGACTCCATGGCAACTTTAGGCATAAATGTAGGATTCATTCTTAAAGAGACCCTATCTTTGAAGGAGGTGATATAAGGTGGTTTAGATGAAAGAGCTTGCAGCTCAGACACTCTTTTGGCTGAAGTAATGGCCACAAGAAAAATGGTTTTCCGAGATCGACAATTCATGTAGCAGGAGTCAGCAGGTTCAAAAGGTTTCTGTGTGAGACCTTGAAGGACAATGGTAAAGTTCCAAGGAGGAGAAGGATCTTTTATTGGAGGCCTAAGAAGGAAACCCCTTCCGCCTTAGGGGATGAACAAATTAGAATCTTTTCTCGCATGAAAATTTGCAATTGCCGCCAGCTGTAATTTTACAGTAGAGAAACTGGTACCATCTTGAAAAAGTGAACGCAGAAAAAGAAGTACTGCTAAAACAGGAGCTGAAAAGGGATCAGTATTCTGTTTTGATGCACAGATTGAAAATTTCTTCCATTTGCTATTATAAACCTTTTTTATGGACGGCTTCCGGGAAGCAAGAATAATTTCTTGGATAGGGGAAGCTAGCCTGGACTTTCGTAGAATCACTGGAAGTGGAGAAACAAAGTGGTTAATCCCAGGGCTCTGAGACTTGGATGTTGATGTTCTAATGGATTGGGAAATTAGATCCTGACTGGGATCCAGTATTCATGGGGGATATTTGCTATGAGACCGTAAGGAGGAGAACCATACCTAACACGGCCAGAAAGGAGTGATGAGGATCAGAGTGCTCTTCAACCTGCTGGCTTTCAGTAGGAATTTTGGAATTAGAGGTAATGGCAGGTAAGCATACATGAGACCCGGACATGGACTATAGCATCTCTTGGTCACTCTTCATTGGGGGGGGGGGGGCTCAGAGCGAAGTACTTGCTGCACATGTTATTCAGGGGACAGGCAAAGAGATCGCAGCAAGGTTGGCCCCATCAGCTGAATATATGGTTCACTACTGATTGATTGCTTCAGGGACCACTTGTGAGGACTCAAGATAGATCTGCTTAGTCTGTCTGCCAGTACATTGGTCACCCCAGTAATGTGTGTTGCAATGAGAAAGCAGTATGAAGAGATTACCCATTCTCCCACTCTCATGGCCTGTCTGCACAAATGGTATGAACGGGTTCCCCCCTGTTTGCTGATGTACCAGACTACTGACATGTTGTCTGTATGAATTGCTATCATTCCCAGAGGGAGACGGTCATGAAAAGCGTGCAGTGTCAGAAGGATTGCGCTCATCTCTAGGATGCTGACGTGTAACTTGGTCTCTGTTGGGGACCACATGCCTTGGACCAATCTTCCTTGATAATGCCCCCACCCCAACAAGGAAGCATCTGTGGTCACTGTGTACATTGGAGGGGAAGAGAAAAAGGCCTGCCCAGGTGTACATCATTCAAGATAATCCACCACTGAAGGTGACGCTTGCAAATTGGGGTTAGTCTGATAGGAACTGATAGTGGTAGGTACAGAATGGCCCACTGAACGGCTAGAGTCCATTGTAACACTCGCATGAAGAACTTTGCTAGTGGTACTCGGAATATGGCAGCTGACATAGATCCTAGAGCTCTCAAAATTTGTTTTGGAGGTGGAGTGGGTGTATCCAGTAATACCTGAACTTGTTGTCTCAGAGATATTGCACATTGTGGGGGTAATGATGCTATTTGCGTGATCGTGTTCAGCTGCGTTCCTAAGAACTCTCTGTTCTGCACAGGGAGCAATTTTGACTTTGGTAAGTTTATCGTAATTCCAAGATGATTGAAGAGTTGTGGCAAGTACTGTGTGGCTTGAAGAAGTTGATGCCTTGTTAGTGCAGTTAGGAGTCAATCGTTCAAGTATGAAAACACCTGGAATCCTTGCAGTCTCAGGTGAGCTGCTACCACTGACATGCATTTGGTAAACACCTGTGGGGGGGTGATGGTGAGTCCAAAGGGCAGTGCTCTGAATTGGTAATGATTGGCTCCCAGTCTTCTGGAGTGCCTGTTTAATTTTGATATGAAAGTACACGTACTGGAGATCTATGGAGCACATCCAATCGTCCTTGCATAGTAGTGGCAGTATGGACTGAACTGTAACTATGCGAAACTTCGACATCTTGATAAATAGGTTCAGATTGCTCATATCTAGGATCGGTCGCAGGTCCCCATCTTTTTTTGGCACCAAAAAGAAGCATGAATAGGTTCAGCATCATTCCTGATTGGTAGAGACCCTTTGGATGACTCTTTCTTTCTATAAGTTTCTGAACCTCCTGAATGGTGTTCTTCCTCTGAATGGGTGGTTTATCGGGGAGACTCTTCCTGAGGCTTGGAGGTGGAAAGGAAAAGGGAATATAGTAACCAATGGAAAATTATGTTTAGCACCCAGATGTCATTTGTTAAATTTGTCCAGGCATCTAGGTGCAATGATAGTCTGCTCCTGACTGCCTACAGAATAGGACAGTCAGGCAATGCTTCAGAAGCAGTGGTAGGGCCTATCAGAGAAAGGTTCTCCGAAGCCCTGATTCTGCAGACTCCCTCTGGTTCTAGGGTGGCTTCTGCCATTAAATCCTCGTCCTCTGCCTCGGGAAGAGGAATCTTCTTGGGAATCCAGGAAAGGACCTTGAGATTTCTTGAACCACATCTTCTTCCCACTCCATTAGTTCCTTGAAAAGGTCCGTTGCAGAGAAGAAAATTTGATCCCTACAGCAGACAAGATCCTTCCCTCCTGCTTGCTGCAGGTAAGAGTTTCTTTGACCAATGGTCTAAAAAGGGAAGAACCATCGATAGGGGCATCGATGAAAGATGCCTTAAAGGGTTCCGCAAACCCGCAAAGTCTCATCCAGTCAGGTCTTCTAAGGGCTATGCCTGTTCCAGCTGCTAAAAAGGTTCCTCTGCAGCACTACAGATTAGCCTCATCGAGGAATTAGAGATAGAGAAAAGCATGGCCAATTGGAGAGAAACCTTCGTGAGGTCCTCCTCCAACAAGGACTCTGTCAGAGAGTTGGTAAGTTCTTTAACCAAGTCCATCTGTAGACACGTGCCAAGTAATTCAATGATCTCACCGTAAAGATAGCACAGGCATATACATGCTTCCTGTGTCTGTTCAATGTCAGAGACTCCTTGTTTAGGAGGTGGACAGTGGATCTCTGTTCTGCTAGCTCCTTCTTGGTGGCTGCTGACACTATGGCATCAACGGGGATACCTTTGCTGCAATGCAAAGATTTATAGGTGGGTTGAGCTATTTATCTGCATGCTTGTGTATGGGCACCATGGTGTCTGGCTCTTTCCGTGCCCAATGGGAAGCTAAATATAAGTTCATACATCTGTGGGGTCACTCGGAATGTAGATGAGCTGATCCCCATGACTTCCACTCCTCAGAAGAAAGGGGTTAGGACAACCATCCACCCTTTTGCTTCAGAATTTCTAAAATATCTACAAAGGAGAGGTCTTTGGGTGGAGATGGGAGGAGGGGGGACCGTTCTCCCTCATCGAAGTTGGTGTCTTCGATCAAGGACTCCAAAGGGGAGTCCAAGTGCTTCCTCTTGCACTGTTTCTTCCATTGAACCTTCCTAGTCCAAGTGCTTCCTCTTTCACTGTTTCTTCCAATGAACCTTCCTAGTGGGATGCTCGGCATAGGAATCGGAGGAAAAAGGGAACCCCCTGAGGGGGGGGGGGCTGGAGGTTCTCCTGGAGGGGCTGACTACAGGCAGGATGAATGGGTCCAAAGTTCATATCAGAAGGTGACTGGATAGGATGACGGGGGTGAGGAGACACATCTCTAGCTCTGGAGAAAGTCCTCTCTGCCACCTGAAAAGCAGACAAACTCAGGGAAACTACCCCCCCCCCCCGGAGCAGAAGCCACCAGAGGAGAGAAGGTAGAAGCCACCCCGGATCTGGCCTCTCCAGGCAGTTCTGGACCCAAACTGTCAATGGCTGAAGCCCCTAGGAGAAGAGATGTATCAGACAAAGTTGGAGCCGAGACCAACCCTGTGGAGTCGGCACCGACATCTTGGGTGTGGGATCCGCTCTGCTCTGAAAGCATCAGAGCAGAGCTGGTCTGGGACACTGATGGAGTAGAGGAAAGACATATCCTTGGTTCCAATGACAGCTCTCTCAGATAAACCTATTCCTGGGTTTCTGAAGCTGATGGTTAGATCAGAAAAGGAGTTTGTACTATAGGAGCTCTCACAGATCCAGTATGGCACGGAGATGGTAGAATCCCCAACTGAATCTGAGCTTTGATGAAACTCCCTGTCATCCTGTCCATATCTGTATGGGAAAGCAGAGAGGATCTAGTGGAAACTGAGAAATGAATAAACTTAGCAGGAGAATGACAGGTGTGAGTAGTTGGAGCCAAGGATGGTTACCTACTCCGAATCATTGTACGGCTCCGAGACCTCTGATCCGAAGGCTTTAGATCCAATGAAGATTTGCTCAGAGACGGGGAACTTTGGATCTTAATATCTGATGGATCTGAGGGGATGCTCAGACCCGATGTCTTAGGACCTAATAAAGTTCGGATCCAAGGAATGCTTATAGTCGGTCCAGGTTCTGCCGGATCCAATAAACCTCCTGTATCCAATGAAGAAAGGAAATCAGCCAGATCCCAGGCAGTCAGATCTGACAACTTTTTCCTCTTTTCTGGGATAGAAGACATAGTCTCCCTGGATGTTGAGGGGGTAAGCTTCTTCTGCTCTTTGGAAGTTGTAGGGGGTTTGAGCCCCAGAAGCCGGTAAAAGATCTCTTAAAATTAGATTTCTATGGTCTGATAGAGTGCGGGGATTAAAGTTCACAAAAATATTACATTTGGCCTCTAAGTGCCCAGGCCTGAGACATTAGACACACCTCTTGTGGGCATCTGAATTTGGAATTTTGTGTCCACAAGGGGTCCATTATTTGAACCTTGTTGGCTTATCAGTCATACCATTTACAAACAGGATTACCACTCACACACATACAATCACTCTCAGGCAAAGAGATGCTAAGAAAGATACTGGGAAAGTTTTTTTTAAACTAAAGAAAAGTGAAAAGGAGAAAGAATGGCCAACTGCCAGACTAATAGAGAGAGTGTGTGGGAAGGAGGGCAACGCACGCAATCAACTAATACTTAGGAGGGGAGGTTTAGTTAAGAGAGATAAAGAAAATAATGAAATTCTATGATCAAGAAGTTTAACAAAGTTCAATAAAGTTCAAAGAAGATGAAATAAAAGGGAAAAAATCACTTATCTGCACTCGAGGCAATGAAATCACGTCTGTGCTGGGTGGCACCAAATGAGATCTGAGGAGTTAGAGGATATCTCAGGCATCATGGGAGAGGCAGGAGCTCGAGGCTTGGCTCATAAGTCTTGTGAAGCAGCCGAATCAGATCCGATATTGGATCCTAAGACCCATCAGTGAGGAAGAATGAAATGGACAATATCAGATTGCTAGGTTTGTTAACTGCTCACCATCTTCGAAATATTAGGTTTGTAGTGAGGGAATTGACAATATAGTAAATGAAAAAAGTTAGTTTATGCAGATGAGAGAAAGTATAATTGTGCACTTACCATAAATGTAGTTGTTTGAGTGTATTCACTGTTGCAGTCCTTACAAAATGGGTTATACGGTTCCCGGTAGACCACAGTCAGCCAGAATACCAAAGTCCTTGGTATATGACGTCAGCTGCCTTCGGTTTAGGCCGGACGTCAGGTATAAAAGAAGGCAGCCGATGCCATTTCTTCAGTTTTTCCTTGCCTTAACTTTCAGGTGCCCCCAAAAATGCCTTAACTTTCAGGTGCCCCCAAAAAAAGGTTAGACCAGGAAAAGAAAATCCAGTCTGTGCTCTAGGAAAAAAAGGTGAGATGGAAGGGGGGGAAACCAGGACTGCAACAGTGAATACACTCAAACATCTACATTTATGGTAAGTGTACACAACTGTACTATGTTTATCGTGTTTCACTGTTGCAGTCCTTACAAAATGGGTTGATTCCCAAAGCCCAGGAAAAAAAAAAACAAAAGGGAGGAGGAACACCCACTGTTTAAGCGTTGGTAAGGATGCCCTGCAACACTGCAGTGGAAAAACCAGCCCAGGACTTAGAAAACAAGGGTAAATTGTAATGTTTAGTGAAAGTGTGGGCAGAAGTCCATGTAGATGCTTCCAGTATGTCCCTAGTAGGTACACCTCTTAAAAAAGCTGCTGAGGTAGAGGCTGCCCTAGTAGAATGGGTCCTAATACTATGAGGAGGAACCTTGCCATGCTATAAGTAACAAAAGTGAATACAATGAGCAATCCACTTAGAAATGGTCTGTTTAGAAATAGCTTTGCCCTGAGCTCCAGGAGCAAAACTGACCAACAATTGATCAGACTTTTGAAAATATTTAGTACTGTCCAGGTAAAATCTAAGCTGTCTATGCACATGCAGGGAATGCAGTAACCTTTCCCCTTTATTCTGAGGATTAGGAAAGAAGGTAGGCAGGTGGATAAGACTGGTTAAGAGGCTAGAAACCACCTTAGGCATAAAGGAGGGATTAGTTCAAAGAGAAACCCGATCCACATGGAAGATGATAAAAGGCTCTACTGCCATTAAGGTCTGCAGCTCAGAAACTCTTCTAGCTGAAGTAATAGCCAAAAGAAAGGTAGTTTTCCAGGAGAGAAACTTCAGGTCTGCTGAGGCAGCTGGTTCAAAAGGAAGCAGAGTAAGTTTCTCAAGTACAAAACTGTGATCCCAAGCAGGAGTAGGTGCCTTTCTGGGAGGCTTTAAATTGCTAGCTTCCCTGAGGAACGTTTTCATCAAGGGATGAGAGAAAATGGGATGCTCAAAGGAGGAACAATGAGCAGAAACAGCTGAAGCATGGATTTTGATAGAAGAAAAGGAAAGTCCACCATGAAGCAAACCTGCCAGATAGTCAAGAATAAGAGGAAGAATAGGTTGAGAAGGGTCTTTCCCTCTAGCCTGCATCCAAATGGAGAATCTTTTCCACTTATCTGCGTAAGATTTCCTAGTGCAAGGCCTCCTGGCCTCACGAAGGACCTCAACCACTTGTCGGGAAAGGTTTAAATTATGAGCCAAGCTGCCAAATGCAGAGTCTGAAGATGAGGATGCAGAATCCCCCCCCCCCCCCTCCTGAACCAAGAGATCTGGTATCAGGGGAAGATGCCAAGGCTGAGACTGGGAGAGACTGCGAAGTAGTGGATACCAATGTTGTCTGAGCCAGTCTGGAGCTATGATGATGGCCCTTGGTTCTTCGTCCCTTATCTTTAACAGTACTCTGGGAAGAAGAGGCAGAGGAGGGAATGCATAGATCAAGAGCTGTGTCCAGGGGAAAGACAGAGCATCCACCTTCCAAGATTTGCTGTGATGATCCCTGGTGCAAAAGTTTGGAAGAAGGTGGTTGGTTGGAGATGAGAAGAGATCCACCTGGGGAGTGCCCCAAAGCAGAATGATGCGATAGAAGATGGTCTTGTTTAGTTGCCACTCGTGAGGATCCAGGACCTGCCTGCTCAACTGGTCTGCCAAGGAGCTGAGCCTTCCTGGAAGAAATTGAGCTGTCAGATGAATGCCCATGGAAGCTACTATGGACCATAGTATCATGCTTTGTCTGCACAGGGGGTAAGAGTGCGTCCCTCCCTGCTTGTTGATGTACCACATGATTGTGGCGTTGTCTGTCCTGACCAAAAGAGTACCAGGAGACAGAAGATGTTTGAAAGCCATTAAGGCCTGCTGGACTGCCATCAATTCCTTCAGATTTATGTGCAAATGAACCCGTTGAGAGTTACAAGTCCCCTGAATGCATCTGCCCTCTAGATATGCTCCCCAAGCGCAGTCCGAGGCATCTGTGGTGAGAGTCTGGCTGGCAGGAGGTGGACAAAAAGGCAGACCTTTGTTCTGTGCACAGGCCGTCGCCCACCAAAGGAACTCTGTCTGCAGGCAGGGAATCAGAGGAAGTATCAAGTCTAAATCCTGAGTGTGTTGACACCAAAGGTTTTTGAGGTACCATTGTATTTTCCTCATATGCAGTCTGGCTTATGGAATCATCAGAATACTTGAAGCCATGAATCCCAGGGCTTGCAGGAATTGCCTTGCAGAGAGCTGGGTCATGCTTGCCAAATTTTTTAAGTAATCGAAAGATCCATTTGTTTCTCTTGAAGGAGGAATACCATCTGGGCGTATGTGTTCAGGCTCGCTCCCAGGAATACAGTCTCCCTGGTGGGTACCAATTTTGACTTCTTTTCATTGATGGTGTAGCCCAAAGAGGTGAGAAGGTTCTTTACAAAGTCCAACTCCTTTAGAAATGGCTCTGGACAGTTTGCCTGATTAAGACAATCATCCAAGTAAGGGTAAATCTGAATGTTTCTTTGCCTGTAAAAAGCAATGACTGGAGCCAGGCATTTGGTAAAAACTATGGGAGCAGTAGATAAGTCAAAGGGCAGTGCAGAGAATTGGAAGTGCCTGTTCCCTGCCCTGAAGCGAAGGAACTCCCTGCAGCTTTTCCCTTATTGGGATGTGCAGATAAGCTTCTTTGAGATCCAAAGTCACCAGCCAGGAATCCTTGGCCAGCATTGTCAGCAACTGCTGAAGAGTGAGCATTTTGAATTTGGGAATCACCAGAAAAGTGTTTAGAATGGACAAATCTAGAATAGGGCGCCAGGTGCCCCCTTTTTTGGGGACCAGGAAAAGTCCTGAGTAGAAACCCTGGCCTATCTGTAGTGCAGGAACTGTCTCTATTGCTCCCAGGTTTAGTAAAGAAGTAACTTGTTTTTCTGCTTCTGCCCTTTGATTTGGGGGATATCTGGGTATCAGTGGTGGACAGGGAGGGTGTGAAAGGAGAACTTGTAGCCCTGGGATACTATTTTGAGCACCCATTTGTCATCTGTGATGGTGAACCAGACATTTGCAAAAATGGCTAACCTTCCACCAAAGGAAACCCTGGGCCCGCAGAGGCAGGCAGGGGAAGGCTGGAGTCATTGGGAATGTTTGCTTTGGGAAGTTTGCTTAGAACTCCCCGATTTTGAAGAGGAAGCCTGCCAGTGCTTAGCCTTTTGACGGGGTGGAAGTCGATCCCCTAGAAGACCTGTAACCCCTAGGCCTAGTGCGAGACTGTTTACTAGGGTCAGGAAAAGTCCAATTCTTAGAAGGGTAATGTCTACTAAAACGAGGAGGCTGAACTTGCAGAAAGTCCTTAACAGTTTGCATAGATTTGGCCTTATCCTCCAACTTTTTCAACACCTCTTCTGCTTTGCTACCAAAAAGATTGTCCTTGTGCAAAGGCACGTCCAGTAATTTAGATTTGACAGGTTCAGAAAGGGGCTGTTCTCTGAGCCAAGCATGTCTTCTAATGACAGAACCAGTGGCTGCTGCCCTGCAAGAAGCCTCCAAAGTGTCGAAACCACAATGTAGAGAATGTTTAGTGACAAGAGTGGCAGAATTCAATAAATCATGCATGTCCTTACTCTCCATCAGGGAAGGAACACCAGCAATTTTAGCCTTAATAGCCTCCAAAGTATGCTGCTGAAAAAGACAATTAACAGACCCAGTAGCCAGGGTGGAAGACGTATAAACCTTTTTTACCCCATCTATCCAAGGCCCTAGATTCCCTGTCAGAAGGAACAGGATTTTTAGCAACCAATGCTTTAACACCCTTAGGACCCTGAGAAATAATCTCTGCATCAGCAGTAGGATTCTTGAAAAGGAACTGATGAGAATCAGGAACTCTATAATACCCGTCAGGCTTTCTGGAAGCAGGAGGAACAGAATTAGAAGTCAAAGAATTCTCCATGAAAACATCATCAACAACTTCCAAAACCAGAGGGATAGCCAAAGGCGTATGCTGTGGCAAATCCAAGAATTCCCTAATCCGTTTCTTAGACCGAGGGTAGTCCTGACTTTCCCATTTGAAATGCTCCCTAAGAGTATTCAGAGTATTTCCAAAATAAAAATCTTCTGGAGGGAAGACAGAAGAGATGGAGTCTTCTGCATCAGAATCCTCGAAACCATAAAAAAGTGGAGAGTTTCCCTCTTCATCAGCAGAGTTGCTGGAAACCTCAGAGTCTGAGGCAGCGAAAGCTTCTGCGGACAATTCCCTAATACTTTCAGAAGGAGGTGGCTGAGAGCCCTTGATAAGGGTCAAGAGATCACTATTCATTTCAACCATCTGAGCCTGAGGCATTTGAGGGGAGGCCGGCTCCTGCTTTGGAGTAGATTTTCGGCAGGATGGCCTGCTAGAAAGCCGGAGGGACTCAGGAGGCCTATCCACCGCAGAAGTCTGAATCAAGGTCGTCGGTCTGGATCTGGTCTCCGGGCAGAGAAAAGAGGCCTCAGAAGCCAGCGCCTGCTTAGCGGCTCCGGATCCATCAGAGGCGACGACTGGCAGAGGGTCAGAAGAAGTGGAAGCCTGCGGTATGGAGGACTCAGAAACTGTCTCCGCAGACGCCTGCTGCTAAACCTCCACGGACTGTAGGGGCAAAGAAAGCGCCTCACTGACTACCACTGGGCCAACAACCAACTTAACAGGGACGTCGTCGGCTAATTTGACCCTAAGCCTGTCGCAGTCCTTATCCTTGCCCATCTTAGGAACATCTGAAGTCGTGAGACCAGAAGACGCCATACCGACGAACTTAGGCCAAACTCCGAAATGCTTGAACAAGATCCTAGTTCTACGGCGTATGGTACACGGGTTGAAAGAAGCACAGAGAACACAATTAAGGACATCGTGCTCAAGGCCCAAACAAGTAATACAATAGGAGTGAAAATCACAGTGTGGAATCTGTTTTCCAGAGGCAAGACAGTTAGTAACTTTCTCCGACATTCGTTAAAGCAAGAAAAGAGGGTCCCCAACGGGGTACTTATCTGAGGATGTCTTCAACTACGCAGTCGGAATACAAAAAGAAGGTACTCAGCCGACCGGCACTCATGCAAAATGCTTCTGATTCGGGCTCCGCGGTAAGAAAGACTGAGAAAATGGCGTCGGCTGCCTTCTTTTGTACCTGACGTCCTGACACCAGGCTTAAACCGAAGGCAGCCGATGTCATATACCAAGGATTTTAGTATTCTGGCCGACTGTGGGCCACCAGGAGCCAGATAACCGATTTTGTAAGGACTGCAACAGTGAAACATGATGAACATCTGTAACACCAAAGAATGACTCTATATTTAGGGTAAGGAATGAATGCTTGTTGTAGGTCGAACCTCATTTACAACAAGCAAAATCTATGTTCTCTCTGGATAAAAAGCATATAAATGAAAGTTATGTACTTATTATAAATTTAGATCCATGTTGTCTGTTCATCAGATCCAACACCTAATTCCTTCAGACTTCAAACTCATCAGGCTCCACCTCCCTTACCAACAACTCTCTTCTCCTCACCCTAATCTTCAGATTGAGTGCCCCATGACAACCCCTTCTGACATGCACTAAAACGTCCTTAGCCAAGGAGGACATGGGACTCCAAAAATAAGGAACGGATGATTTCCATTGTCTAGTCATCACAGAAGGGGAAGTTTGCCATAACAATCAAAGGCAGGGGTGGGGGGTTGAAATTAGACAGGGACAAACAATACATCTTTATCGTTATGGTAAGTACATAACTTTCATATCCGATGTCGCCTTCTCAGTCTGGCTTCAACCTGAGGGACAGAGTCCCCAGCCACAAAAAATTATTTGAGAGGAACTAAGGAAATATATTCTGCAATACAAAGGAGCCAAAGGAAGCCCTACATCTAGAATGAATATCCAGCTTATAATGCAACACAAATGTGTGGTGACCTGTCCATGTAACAACTGTACAATCTTCATCCATTGATACTCTATAAAATAAAGTTATAGAAGTAGACATAGCCTTTGAAGAATGACCCAGAGACTTTGAGCCATGCCAATTCCCAATGTTGAGATCGAAGCCGAGCTGTCCAAAGCTGAAGCTCAGAGTGAAAGACACAAACCCAAACCAGGGATAATTGACCCTGACCTGGAAACTCCTGCTTCAAAACTGTGGCTCTGAGGTCCCAATGACCCCAAAGTAGTGAGTAAACGTGACCAAGAAATGAATTGGAGTCGAAGATTGCCAAGCCATCAAGATCTGATCCAGAGGGTGGGAATGCAGCTGAGCCTGAAGGCCTCAGATCCAAGACAGGAAGCCAGAAAGACAGCGCCAAAGGTCCTGGGATCAGACCCAGACCAGAAAGGATAAGGCCTGATTGCATCTGCATCTGCAAAAAGGACTT
The DNA here is from genome assembly GCF_019279795.1 of Protopterus annectens. Lineage (NCBI taxonomy): Eukaryota > Metazoa > Chordata > Ceratodontiformes > Protopteridae > Protopterus > Protopterus annectens. The sequence continues at coordinate 608,020,981 of NC_056747.1, forward strand.
CTTCAGCTGTTCGAAGTCAGAAGCTTTAATACTGCCCACTGACCTCGATGACTAGATGGATGACGCCACTGATTATCTTCCTAATTGCTACCACTTCAGCCAGAAGAATTTTGGAACTTCACACCCTCTCTTCTGAATCTTCCCATATTGTTTTTCATAAGGGTAGGGTTACCTTAAGGACTAATCTCTCATTTACTCCAAAGGGGGCTCCTAAGACCAATCTTTACCACTCCATCCACCTATTAGCATTTTAAAAAGGGAATACATTATACATACCTTGGATGTTCACAAGCAATTTTGTTTCTATCTTCACAGAACAGCCATTTGGAGGAGGAAGAACCCATCTGCCAGATCCAAGTTGGAGAGGTTTGGAACAGGGGTGGGGAAGAAGAAGACTCCAGTGTCAGCTCTGGCAGACTGGAAGGTTAGAAAGTGGAAGCCGTCCTACCAGAAGGAGCCTCTTTAAACAGAAAGGGACTAGGAAGGCTTGCAGCCTGAGCCCTGCTGGTTATTGGCTCTGATGGAGATTGGCTCCGAGGGGTCGGAGTCGATGTTGGTGCCAGGACTGCTGGAGGACCCAAAAGTCATGGGATGTTTGAGTCTTGCAAGCCTGAAGAGGAATGATGGGGGACAAAAGAAGAAGAGGATTTGTTCTGATCCCCTTTAGAAGCCTTGCGAGATCCATGGACAGTTCTTCTTGGACCCTACTTCCAGAACCAAGGGAGGAACAGCAGATAAAGAAGAAGAAGGGCCGGATGGGAGAAGTCCCTTGAGGATCAACTTGGCCTGACATTGTTAATCACCCTGGACCCGAAACCTTTGCAGACAGTAGAAGCAGAGTCCAGCTTCAATGCTCCCAGACAGTAAACGCATGTCATGTGCATCAAACGAAGGCAACTTGTGCTCGCAGGTCATGCACTTTTTAAACCGTTTGCCTGTATCTATACAAAGTAGAAAAAGACAGATTAAAACTACTAGTTAAACTACTATTCCTACAGAAAAAAAGACTATTCTGACAGCAACAGAAAAAGTGACAACACTCTAGCTAAACTAAAGAAACCCAAGCCCACCAAAAGGCAGAAAGTTCTATGCACAAAAACAAAGCTCACAAACCTGCCTACCTATCTGCCAAAAGCACAAGATCCTAACAAGCTTAACATTAGAAAACAGGGTACGGGAGACAAAAATCCAACACCAAAAGCATTACACAAGGTTGCCAGAAAGGATACACCAAGCAGATCTCACATCAAGCTAGTGACAGGAATGGCAGCAAACTAGATCTGGAGGATTATGGTAAGTTGCACAGAGTTGTAGGTAAGGAAGGCAGAGTCTGGTGAGTTTGAAGTAATTGTCCACTATTGGATGGATCCAAGTTAGATCCTAAGACCACATGCTGAAGCCAGATGTAAAAGACAGCATCAAATCAACTGGTTTAAAAGGTAGAAGGTTGGTGGAAATACCAAGTATGTGTATCAGGTTACTATGTGAAAGAATTAGATATGGAAAAATTTTAATACTGGCTTAGGCACATTACTTATACAATGAACCTTTAGAATACGTAAGGAATGCAGTTATAAGAATTCATGTACAATGCTTACAAAGTAAGGTAAATATGATTTTTTTCTGAAATATTATCTTGTTCCACTTTTTCAGATTATGCTCTAAGGCTGACTTGTTTAATATCGAATTATACATGCAAGGTTATTTAAAGGGTTTAATATTCTTACAATATGGGAGGAAATGGTGGTAAACAATGATACGTTCGCAAAGGATCTATTGCACTTCGGTGATAGAGGAAATATAAAAGTTACATACTTGCCATAAGGATAAATCCTTTCATTCCAGTCTGTCTGATATGACATGTGGGTCTCTAAGGCACCACTCTGATCCAGTCCAACAAATTTAGTGCTCCAGCCAGAAGCTCTTCAGAATATCTTTCCCATAATACTTTGCTTCTCCCTGACTAACTCAAATCGTGTTTGACACCTGAACACAAGCCCATATTTGCACTGCCTTAGACTCAAGAAAGGAAACACTGTCCTTCAGGTTTATAGATTGGCAGGGGAAGGAGGATGTGTTGTTGTGTCACACAGACCAGAATGAAAAGCTCTATCGTTAGGATAAGTACATAACATTCATATCCTATTCATTTGGTCCATCCCATCCGACATATGGGTCGGAATCTCCAGCTGTGGAAATCTCAGGTGGCCTCATGACAGAATACCCTTCAGGACAGAAGCTCATAAAGGAAGCTCTTGTTCTTGAAATGCAGTCCATTTTGTAGTGCTTAATGACAGTATGTGAAGAGGACCAAGTAGCTGCTTAACAAACGTTAGGGAATGTGATCTGAAAAAGGCTGCAGAAGTATTTATTAATCTGGTAAAATGAGCTCTGGGCTTGGTAGCCAATGATTTATTATGGAGTGAATAGACAAAGGAAATGCAGTCAGATAACCATGTAGATTGTGAAATTTTGGATACTTCCTTATCCAGTTTGTTTTCAACAAAACATACAAACAGCTGTTCATCTTTCCTAAAGGGGGGCTATTCTGTGAAAATAGAAACAAAGTTGCCTGTGGATATCCAAGGTATGTAGAATGTATTCCCCTTTGTTTAGATAGTTGGGAAAAATACTGGTAGGTGGGTGGGCTATACTGTTCTCAGAAGCCACCTTTGAAATAAAATTCTTAAGGCAACTCTATCCTTATGAAAAACTATATACGGAGATTCACAAGAGAGCCTGCGAAGTTCCAAAATTCTTCTAGCAACTAGGAAGATAGTTATACAGGACAATTTTAAGTCTACAGATGCTGCTGGCTCGAATGGTGGATTAGACAAGGATTCTAAAATGAAATTCAAATCCCAAAGCAGCACCGGATCCTAAATTGGGGGTCGCAAAAGGAAAAATGCCTTTGAGGAAGGCTTAACATAATCTATGTGAAGCTAGTGAATATTCCTAAAAACCTACTTGAAAGGAAGAGACTGCTGTGAACTTAACTTTGCTGGTGGAGAATTTAGACCTTGAGTGAAACAAGGTAGTTAGAACATGGAGAACATACACCCCTTTTTAGCCTCTTTCAGAGAGCTTTGAGATTCTGTCCATAAGGAAAACTTTTCTACATACTCAAGCAGATCTTCCAGGTTGAAGTTTTTTTGAGATGCTGTGATAATATGGAAAAGATATATCCTTTGCCATCACTGGAACTGGAGAAATCAAGCAGTTAACTTCAGGTTGGGAATGTCAAAGTGAGGATTCCCAAATGAGTGTTTGGTATCCTGCAGTGGATCAAGGAACCAGGAGGATTCGTTCAAGTGTGGTTTGAGAAGGGGAAACCAAATCTGTCTGGGCCAAAATGGGGCTATGAGGTTAACACTGGCCCTGCACCTGAAGGCTTTCTGAATAAATTTAGACATGAAGAGAAGGGAGGGGAGAAGAAGTATACAGCAACCTTGGGGCAAATGAAGAAATGCAGAGTCCCTGGGTGTTTGTCCCAGAGGGTGAGTTATCTCAAAATAACTACTGCATTTTGTACTCTGAGGAGTTGCAAAGTGGTCGCAGGTGCCCCAGCAATTGAATATTTCCTTGGTAACCTCTGGATTGAATGACCACTTGTGAGACAACTTCTGCTTAGCATGTTCAGGTTGTTGAACTACCCAGGAATTTGTGCTGTTGTCAGAAACCAGTGGGAGGCCATCATGCATTGCCACGCACTCATAGCTTTGCGACATAACGGGTATGATATGGTTCCTTCCTACTTGTTTATGTACCAGATTACTGTCATGTTGTCTGCTTTAATATTTATCACTCCCAGAGGAAAGCAATTCTGTAGTTCCTGCAGCACAAAGAGAACCACCCTCAGCTCTAGTACATTTATGTGAAGACAAGTCTTGGAGTCTGCCCAAAGAACTTGGACCACTCTCCCTTCGCAATGGCCCCCACCTGAGAGAGGATGAATCAGTGATCACCGTTTCTGATGGGGAAGGGACTGTAACCACTACTGTAGGTGTTTTCTGCATGACTGAGTTATGATAATGGGAAGGGAAAGAGGATGGAATGTCTAAGATCACTTTGATTACAGAAGCCACTGAAGAATACCCATGTGGTACTGAGCAAACTGTACCACCATATTGAAGATGTCATGAGTCCCAATACCCAGAGAACTAAGGGTGCTAAGGGACTTTCACACATCAGAAGATTCTCTACTGCAGATCTTAAGGATAAAATTCTGTCCAGGGGAGGGATATCAACATTACAATAATGTCCAAATGACATCCTAAAAACACCAAGTGTTAGGTGGGAATCAGACTGGATTTTCCTAGATTGGTGGCAATGCCAAAGGAGGTGCATAACTAAAGGAAGTAGTCCCTGACTTGTAGGAGATCCTCCTTTGAAGTGACAGCCAGGAGTCAGCCATCCAAGTAAGGGAATATCTTGTATCCCTGGGGTCATACATGGGATGCTACTACTGCCACACATTCTTTTAACACCCTGGTGGCTGAGGTGAGACCTAATGGCATGGTTCTCAATTGGTAATGAATGGCTCCCATTCTGAAGTGTAGAAATTTTGTAGACTCTTTCGCAATCTTTATGTGACGCTAAGCATCCTGAAGATCTATGGAGCACATCCATTCTTTCTTCTGAAGACATGGAAGAACTTAATTTGAAAGTGTTTTTTTTCTCTCAACATATTAGTTCAGGAGGCTTGGGTCCAAAATGGATCTGAGGTCCTTGGATTTCTTTAGGACCAAATAGAATCTTGAATAAAACCCTAAACTAGACTGGTTTTGTGGGACCTCCTAGATGGCTCTTTTTTGAAGCAGAGAAAGAACCTCTTGCATAGTGGCCTTTGCCTGATTGGGTGGATCATCTGGCAATGAATGGGATGGAAGGGAGTGGGATTTCCAAAAATGGAATGAAATAGCCTTTAGATATAATCCTTCTTAGCCACTTGTCTCATGTGATGGCGAATTATGAGAGTAGGTAGTGGGATATGCACCCCCAACTACCTCCAGAGTAGAGCAGTCAGACAGACCTTCAGGGATTCTGGGGCATCTGTCAGAAATGGGCCACCTCTACCGCAGTTGCCTCTGTCAGAAGAGGAGTCATACTGATGTCTAGACTTTTGGGTACCAGAGAGAATGAGGGTTTGGTTCCTGTTAAAGGGGTGTTGGGGGCCTCAAACTAGCTTATTTGTCTTGCTCTCTCTTCTGCATTTTCTCTTTCACCATACAGCCAAACAGGGCATACCTTCAAAGCGAGCTTTGGTTCATAGGCTACTTGCCCTTGTAGACCATTCAAAGCACAACAAATTTCACAAATGAAGGTACGAATCAAACCTTATATCTTGTATCTGTGAGGTAAACACCTTAACCATTATGCCAACTCCCAATTAAAATTACCAGCCCTGCCAAGTCTTGAACACAGGGCCCTGTACACTATAGTCAGAGCAATGTACCATTACACCAATTGAGCTGTGTTGTGAAGGACTCCTTACCATAACCAGGCATGGCATTTCATAGTGATGCCTGCTCCAGCTATTCTTGTTGCCCCATCCGCTGCATTATGCACTAGGTACATGTAGAAATTGGTAATACTGGACATGGTTGACAGAGTAGCCTAAAGTTGTTTCTATGACTCAGGAGAAATTGGATTTTTCAGAATGAATAATGTTTGGTGAGTGAGATCACTCTGTGGTCTCATCATGTGTGTAGTGTAGTTTGAATAGCAAAGGAGCCCGAAACATGCGCCCGCTTCACCTGTCTATTCATCACCCAAGACGCTTTATTAGGTGGATGGATAGAGGAAGAGTCCTCAAATAATTTTTCTTGGTGGCTGCAGCTATAATTATAGAGTCTACAGGGTCAAGGCTTTGGACCAATATGGTTTGTCTTTGGGGGGAATGGAGGATCTTATCAAATTTCCTTAGAATCACCTTGTAGGTGTCAGGTTGCTACCATGACTTTTTAACCACCAACTCTACAAGCTTGTCAGCTGGATGACCACCCAGGATGTATAGGATGTAATTCCATAAGCATCAAACAATATCGCCCCATCCTGAGAGGGAGGGTCTGTGGGCCATGATCTCCTGTGAAGCAGGAGCGCTAGGACATATCTGAAGGAAGCATCTTCTAGAAGGAATTGTGGGGATCTCTCTTTGTCCTCAGAGTTGGTATCTGAAGTACGTGACTCCAACAGGGAGTCAGAGTGTTTCCTCTTTCACATCCTCTTCTTAGGTGACTCAGCAGATGAGACTCCCAAGTCCTTAGAGGGCTGTCTCTGCATCAGGACAGAAAGTGTGGGGTCAAAGGAACAACTCTGACCCATGGATGTCTTTACAGAAGAAGATGAGGTTGACAGAGGGCCAAGGGATGAAACTATTCCCAGTGGAACCTATGGATCCAATCTTTAGGGAGCAGAAATTATCTTCCCCAACACTTGGAAGGCTGTGTCTACCTCTAGCGGATCCAATGAGTCGATGAGTCCCGTAGTCAGATCCAACTCCCCCACTGAAGAATGAAACAATAATTCCTGAGGAATCTGAGAACCTGCTAGCAGAGCTGGCACCAGTGTGGGGACTGGACCTGAAGAATGAAAGGGAGATCTTTCCGAAGCAACCAAATGAGATGCTGACTGGACTCCTTGGATCCAAAACTCAGGAATCAGATCCAACTAGGTCAGTACTGAATGAATCATATCCAACAGTCCTAGAGCAGACAAAACTTGAATTGAAGATCTCCAAGCCACTGGATCCAGGTGGAAGGACTGTTCAGAGATGATTGGTGCTGAAGGTTGGACCAGTGAGAGTACCGGGCTAGTGGTAAAGTGGACAGATCTTACTAACATCTTAGCCAAAGGGGGTAGGAACGACCCTCATTTCAATCTGGACCTTCAGAAACTTCTGCAACAGATGATGCAGATCTACTTCAAAAGTGCTTCTATTGCACCTGAAAGAGCTAGTCAAAAGAACCAAATGAGGTCACTCTGTTTTGTCCAGACACTGCTTTCTTGGAGCATCATGAATTGTAATAGGTTGTCTAATCGCTGGAACCAGAGAAGGAGTGTACATCAGGGTCTGAGTGGCATGCTCCTCGAATCTAAGAGCCTTAAGAGCTGGAGTCAGAGTGGAAGTATTGCTCAACCTTTTCTTTGGATCAGTCTTTTGTTTTTAAAGTTTTTGACTGACATTTTAGGTTTTGGAGTCTGTGGCTAGGGGGAGGAGGAAGACCTTTAACAATTATCTTATTCTGGTGGTCCACCAAAGCCCTGGGTCCAAAGGCAGAGCAAATTTCAAAGGAATCAGATAAAATGGAGACCCCCAGACACACCACATAAAGATCTTGGAAATCCTGTGGAGTCTTGTGGCCACATTTTGTACCTTTCTTAAAACTAGTAGACTTCTCCATATCTATAAAGTCTGAAAAGCAATACCAAGTACAGAAAGCACAACGATGAATGTCACTACACAATATGTCTAAAGTAACTAGCAAGAGATACCAACTCACTTAACCAATTACTACCAAAAATTACTAAGTGCACTTCTACTAAACAACAACACTCTAAGAATCTCAGTACTTGAGAATATTAAAATTATAATCTTAAAATACATGTTCCAAATCATATATATCAAATACACTAAATGTGGGAAGGAAGATGGAAAAAACACACCAACAAGGACAGAAAGGCTAACATCTCAGAAAAAAAGTTATTAAGGACTAAAGAAATATCATGAAACACTATGAAAAGAAGTTATACTACTTTATATAGAAGCTATGTACTTACCATAACTTGGCATCTGTGTTGTTCATTTTCATTCTTTCATACTGATGGGTTGTTGGATCTGACCTTGGATCTAATTCAGACACATTTCCCAGATTTGGATCAGAGTCTCGAGCTCCTCCCATAATGCACCACACCTTCTTAACTCCTCAGATCGAGTTTCCTGCCCTATTTTCCACAGAATTATAGAGACAGGACAGATCAAAAAAGCTTGAGGCCCAAACCTGGAACCCGTGGGTTCCAAATACTTTCATACTTTACCACTGGTAAAATATGGAACTCTCTCCCAAATAACATCACGCCTGCAACTTCTCTAAGTCAATTCAAAAATAGTCTAAAACTCCACTTCAAGTCACACTGGCTATGTCCTTGCTCAAACCCAGACTAGCTCTGTGCCATTAACTAAAACATAAACAACTAGCTAAGATGATAAGTACTTTGTATACTGTGATAAAGAAATATGTATTCTGTCTAACTCTATGTCATTATACTGCCTACCGTCCTTGCTAATATGTTATTAATGTTACATTTGTAGTAATCTCAGAAATAGTAATGGCAGTCTTGTACTTGTATGTAAATAGCCTATGTTTTTGTTAAGTTCTTTCAGCTCATTTACTGTACCTAATTATCAATGTAACTCTGTTGGAGCTTTTCTCCCCGGGCCTCCGCTGAAAAAGGACATGTATCCAGTCGGACCATCCCGGTTAACAAATGTAAAATAAAATAAAATAAATAAATAAATAATAAAATTCATCTATAAAACTTCTAGGCGAGACAAAGGATGGGGGATGGATGGGAGGGAAGTGAGGAAGAATGAAAATGGACAAGACAGATGCCAAGCTATGGTAAGTACATAACTTCTATATCTGATGTTGCCCTTTTCATTATTCCTCACTGATGGGCCAGAGTCCTCAGCTACGGAACTCTGGGGAATACTTCAAGGAAGGATATGCCAGAGCAATGTTGAGCCAAAAGATGCCCTGCTTCTGGAGACAATGACCAATTTGTAATGTGCAACAAAGGTACGAGACTTAGACCAATTGGCTGTAGCAGAGATATTAACTGAAGCTCTAGAAGAAAAGGCGGATTATGTAGCCACAAATCTGGTTGAGTGGGCCTTAAAATGACATGGCAATTCTACATCTTTTTGGAAATAAATCAGCAAAATATAGTCAGTAATCAATTTGGCCAAAGTAATTTTGGAGACTGCTTGACCTAAATGGTTAGGAGAGAAGGATACAAACAGCTGATCAGACTTCTGTACTTTTTTTGTTCTGTGAAGATAAAAACGTAGTTGTCTATGAACATCAGGGAGATGTAACATATATTCAACCTGTATTAGAAATGTCGGGAAAGAAAACAGGCAATTGAAAAGGTTGACTACTGTTTGAGTCTCTGGCCACTTTAGGCAAAAAAGATAGGTTAATTAACCAAAAATGGCGAACAGAAAGACTAACGGCAAAGGATAGGTTAAGTCCAGAGAGAAACCCTGTCTTTGTGGAAATAATGTAATTAGGTGTAGCCGACAAGGCTTGAAGTTCCGACACTCTCTTCGCAGAAGTAATAGGGGTCTATATTAGAACATCGAACTTTCAAAATTTTGAGTGTTCTAATATCGACCCATTTTCAGCGAACGCTGAAAATATCGAAGAAACAGAAAACCAAATTTTTTCCTAGGGAAATAATTCGGTTGTCCATTTCTGTTGCTTTGGTATTTTCAGTGCTGTGGTGGAAAGTTACGAGTCAGTGCTGTGGTGGAAAGTTACGGGTCAGGTTCAGGTAAGAGGGTTAGGGCAGGGTAGGTGAGTTAGGGTTAGGGCGCGGTGAGGTGGCTGTGCGATAATGACTGACCTTAGGGTTAGGGTTTGGGTTAAGGTAAGTGGATAGTTAGTGGTGTATGTATAGCTTAGTGTAGGGTTAGGTGTAAGAGTTTAGGTGCATGTGTGTGGATTGCTGTTTGTTTGGTGTGCTTGTGTTGTGTGTATGTGTTTTGGAACAGCAAATTTTTTCCCTAGGAAAAAAATTCACTGTTCTGAATGTTCGATGTTTTAAATTTTCGATTAATAGGGTTTGATATAAGAACACTCGAAATTATGAAAGTTTGGTGTTCTAATAGAGACCCAAGTAATAGCCATGATAAAGATTGCCTTCCAAGAAAGAAACTTCATGTCACAAGTGTCAGCTGGTTCAAAAGGTTTTTGAGCTAGTCCCTGAAGGACCACTGTGAGATCCCAAGGGTGAGAAGTATTTTTAACGGGAGGGCTAAGAAGAAAGGTTACTTTCATAAAGGCTTTACATAACCTGGAAGCTGACAGGGAGGGAGATTCATTTCCAGAATGAAAATTAGAAATGGCAGCGAGTTGTAGCTTTATGGTAGGGAAACTAGCTCCCTCTTTAAAAAGGGTCCTGAGGAACAGAAAGATGGCTGAAATAGCTGCTGAAAAGGGTCAATGTTCTGTTTAGAAACCCATATGGAAAATCTCTTCCACTTACTGTTATAGATCTTTTTGGTGGAGGCCTTCTGGGAAGCCAAAACAATGTCACTTGCTGGAGTAGCAAGCCTGGACCGTGGAGAAACAAGCCTGGACTGTTGTATTATCAATGGGTCAATCTGAGGGTGTGGATATTGGGAAGCTGCGGCTCTGATGGGTGAGATAGGAGACCATGAGTGGGTTCCAGAATCTATGGAGGATATAAGAGGTGAGACCATAGAAAGGGGAGCCTTACTTGTAGAGTCCAGAAAGGGGCAATCAGGATTACTAAGCTGTTCAACCTGCTGGCTTTCTGTAGAAACTTTGAGATTAACAGGAGAGGAGGGTAAGCATAAAAGGAGATCCAGAGGCCAATCATGAACCAAAGCATCCCTTAGTGACTCCCCCTGTGGGGGGAATCAGAGCCAAGTACTTGCTACATTTATTGTTGAAGGGAGAGGCAAACAGGTCGCAGCAAGGATGGCCCCAATGGCTGAAATCCTGTTTGCTACTGATTGACTGAGGGACCACTTGTGAGGAATAAGAATGGACCTGCTGAGTCTGTCCACCAGTCCATTGGTGTTCCCCAGAATGGTGTGTTGTAATTAGAAAGTGGTCTGAAGAGAAACCCCACTCCCAAACTCTCATGACCTCTCTGCACAAGGGGCAGGATCGGGTTCCTCCTTGTTTGTTGATATACCAGACTACTGACTTGTTGTCTGTGTGGATGGCAATAGTCCCCAGATGGAAAATGTCCTGATAGGCTTGCAACGTTAGAAGGACTGCTCTCATCTCCAGGACACTGCTATGCAGACTGGTCTCATAGGGGACCACGTACCTTAGACTATCTTCGCATTGTAATGCCCCCAGCTGGGAAGTGTGCGTGTTCACTGTGGCTATTGGGAGGAGATGGCCTGCCCAAAGACAGATTGTTTGACTGTATCCATCATTGGATATGACATTTGCAAACTGGAGTCAGTTTGATGGGAACCAACAGAGGTTTTTAAAGAATGGACCACTGAACCATCAAGGTCCATTGTAGAAGTTGCATAAAAAACCTTGCTAATAGGATTAGGACAGCAGCTGACAATGAACCCAGGGCCAGGACCGCTAACTTTGCTGGAGGAGACAGAGGACACAGTAAGTCCCGTACTTGATGTCTCAGAGATAATATGCGATGTAGAAGTTGTGAAGCTACTTGGGTTGTAGTGTTCAGTTGCATTCCTATAAATTCTAGATCTTGTTTGATTTTGTAACATTTATCGTAATTCCAAGGGAGTTGGAGTTCTGAAGCAAATAATCCCTGGCTTGCATCACTTGATGCCTTCTTGAGGCAGTAAGGAGACAATCGTCCAGATAATGAAACACCTGGAATCCTTTTAGGCTCAAATGAGCCGCTACGACTGCCATACACTTGGTAAACACCCAAGGTTCTCTGATGCCCTGGTTTTGTGGTCCCCCATGCCTTTGGGGTGATGCCTACCATTGAAACCTCCCTCTTTGCATCTGGAGGAAGTGTCTCCATGGGTCTTGGAAAGGTCCCCAAGACTACCTGAACCAAGTTTTCTTCCCTCCTCACTGGTTCCTAGAAAAGGTTCTCAGAGCGGTGGAAAACTTGATCCCTACGGCAGACAGGGTCTTTCCATCTTGCTCGCTGCGGGTTAGTGTATTTTTAACTGATGGCCCAAACAAGAAAGAGTCATCAAAGGAAACATTAACAAAGGATGCCTTGAAGTGTTCCACAAAGTTGCAAAGCTTGATCCGGGCAGGTCTACTGATGGCTAAGCCTGAACTGGCTGCTTGAGAGGTACCCTCCACAGAATGTGAGATTAGCCTCATTGAGGAATTAGGAATGGATGATAAATGGATGTCCTCTAAAATGTTGGAGTGCCCCGGGATGTGCATTGCTATCAGAAACCGACCGGTGGAAATCGCCCATTCCCACACTCTCATGGCTTTGCAACATAGAGGGTAAGATCTGGTTCCCCCCTGCTTGTTGTTATTCCAGACGACCGACATGTTGTCTGACTGAATTGCAATCAATCCGAGAGGGAGGACTGTGTGAAAGGCTTCCAGCGCTAAATGCACTGCCCTCATCTCTAGAACATTTATGTGCAAATTGGTCTCTGTCTGGGACCACGTGCCTTGGACTGTCCTTCTCGAACAGTGTCCCCCCACCCGAGTTGGGAGGCATCCGTGGTCACTGTGATTTGGACTGGGGGTGACGCAAATGGGTGTCCTTTTGATATCTCCGGTGAAGTTAACCACCAAAGAAGAGATGTCCTGCAGACGTGACTGATCTTGATCGGAAATTCCATGGGTAGGTCTAGCCATGACCACTGACAAGCCAGAGTCCATTGAAGAACCCGCATGTGACGGCGGGCATAAGGGAGAATAGATATGGTGGCAGCCATGGAGCACAGAGCCCGGAGAACCTCGCTTGCCTTTGAAGACTTGGAGTTCGCTATCTGGGCTATGTGGCACCTGAGATATAGAATCCTGTCTGGAGTTAGGAATACCTTCATCTGCAAAGTGTCTAACCGTGCCCCAATGAAGTCTAGAATTTGTACTGGTTGCAAATGGGATTTGTGAACATTGACTCTAATTTCCAGTAGGTCTGCTAACCGAATGAAATAATCTCAGGCTAGACACAAGTGATGCTTGTTGGGTGCAGCGAAGAGCCAGTCGTCCAGGTATGGAAACACCTGAATACCCTGAAGCCTCAGGTGAGCTGCTATAACTGCCATTACCTTGGTGAACACCCTGGGGCTGTGGTGAGACCAAAGGGTAGGGCTCTGAACTGAAAATGACTGGCTCCCAGCCGGAAGCACAGAAACCTCCTTGAGCTCTGTGTATTTTGATGTGGTAATAAGCATCCTGAAGGTCTAACAAGCACATCAGTCGCACTCTTGGAGATAAGGTAGAATGGACTGTAGGGTGACCATCCGGAATTTCTGTTTGGCTACTGGCAGGTTTAGAATGGGCCTGAGGTCTCCTGTCTTTTTTGGCACCAAAAAGAACCTTGAGTAGATGCCTAATCCAGACTGATCTGGGGGGGGGGGGGGGGGCTTTTCGATGGCTTGTTTGACAAGCAACTTTGAAACCTCTAGAGCTGCGGCCTCCCTGTGAGTGGGTGGAACATTCGGGAGGTATTTTGTAATATTTGGAGGGGCAACGAAAGGAATAGAGTAACCTCTGGATATTATCTGAAGAACCCAGCGATCTGTTGTAATGGACTCCAGTGCCGCTGGGTGTAAGGACAATCATCCCCCGACTGCCTCCAGAGTAGGACAGTTGGGCAACCCATCAGGGCTGCTGACCGGGTCTATCAGAGAAGGGTTCCCTAGACCCAAAATTCCTGGGACCCCCTCTACCTCTGGGTCGGCGTCGATCCTGTCCCCCTCTGCCTCTGGGGGAATAGCTGTCCTGAGAATCCCGGGAAAACTGAGATTTTCTGAACCACATCTTCTTCTGCCCTCTTTGATTCCTAGAGAAGGACCGCTGAGGGTTAGAGAAGCGGACTCCAACGGCAGACAAAGTCTTCCCTTCCTTTTTGCTCTGGACAAGTGTGTCATGTACCGTCTTCCCAAAGAGGGAAGAACCGTCGTAGGGAGCGTTGATAAACGACACCTTGAAAGGGTCCGGAAACTGACAAAATCTGAGCCAGGCATGTTGCCTCTTGGCTATGTCTGTCCCAGCCGCCCTAGCTGCTCCTTCCGTGGCATGGGAAAGTAGCCGCATAGATATGTTTGAGACTGACTTCAGAGTAGACATTTTTGCCGAGAACAGCTGTCTGTCTTGCGGCGATAAAGACTCTGGGGGCGACTCAGCGAATTCCGAAGCAAGGTCTCGCCGAAGCCGAATCACATATGCCAAATAATTCAGCGCACGGAAAGAAAAAGTCGCTGGGGGGTATACATGCTTCCCAAACCTATCCACCGATCTGGACTCCTTGTCTGGAGGGTGGACTAAGGAACTCTCCTGTACTAGTTCCTTCTTTGTGGCCGCTGCGACCAACATAGCATCAACTGGGACTCCCGTCGACCAGGGTTGTCTATCAGAAGTGGGAGATAAAACCATGTCAGGCCCGTGCCAAAGGCCTCCAGGAACAATGACTCATCCCGAGAAGGTTTTGGGGCTGACCAACCTCCCCTCTGGTGGAGGATCTCCATAATTTCTCTGAAGGAGACGTCTTCGGGAGGTGACCTGGAGGAACCTTTTCCTTCATCTAAGTCAATGCCAGTAGTGAGGGACTCGGTGGAGTTCAAGTACCACCTTTTCAGTTGGGACTTTCAGAAGGGGATCCGCGAGCCGCAGGGGTTTCCTTGGGGAAAATGACCTGAGGGGCATGGGCTGTCCCTGAGACAGGATGAAGGGAGCCATCGCCAAATCCAGGGGGGCCTGGGTGGTATCCAAGGGGATGGGCCATGGTCTCAATCCCTGGGAGAGAACTCTCACCACCACATCGAAGGCCGAGGGAGAAGTCCTCCCCGGATCCGAAACGGGGACCGGAGCCAAAGATAGGGTAGCCTGAGGTCCAAGGGAACGGATCGGATCCGAAAAAGTCGGAGCAAAGAATCCATTCCCCCGGGTCCGACTCGCTGTCCACGGCTCTGAGAGTCACTCGGATCTGAACAAGTCGGATCCAAGGAACTCAAGGTAACAGTCGGAGTCAAGGTTGGAGGAACCGTCGGTGCCGAGCTACCAGCTCCGAAAAACCTCGGATCCAAGAGCCCCGAAGCACGGATCGGGGAAGGAGAGATGGGGCAGAAAAGAGGCATGGAGGTCACCCCTCCAGAGGGAGAGGGACCTGGCAAGACTCCCATCTGAATTTGGGTCTGAATAAATCTCCGCTTCATCCTGTCCATATCCATGTCAGACAGGCTCCGAGTCGACCTCGAAGAGGCCACCGACTCTGATCTGGCTGGTCTGCGCAGTGGGGTTGAGGGCCTTGGGTCCGAATGTTCCAATGGCTCTGATGAGAAACGAGGAGACCAGAGCCGAGGAGAAACAGGCCTCATGGTCTCAGATGGGGGGGCTGAGAAAGAGCTCCCTGTCTGGGGATCTCTTACGATGCCTGTCCTTCTTTTTCTCCCTTTCTTCTCTGCGCCTTTCCTTTTCCTTCTCTTTTTCTTTTTCCTTATCTTTGTCAGACTCGCTGACTGAAGATCTGTCCTTTGAAGACCCATCGCCAGACGAAGAGGGGGATTGAGTCCCTGTCTGGGGTGGTACACTAGCGACCGAGGCCGAGGCAGATTCCAGCATGGCCACAGGGAGAAGGCCTTTGGCAACTAGCTTGGCCTTATGATCCCTAAGGGCCCTACGATTGACACCTGAACAGACAGCACACTGAGTGGACAAATGTGCCACTCCTAAGCATATCACACACAGAGTGCGACCATCAGCAGGGGAAAGCTTATGGCCACACTCTGTACATTTTTTGAACACAGGCTTTGGCTGGTCAACCATAGTCCTGCACTCCAAGGTACAAGCACTACCTTTCCAAAAACCACACTCGCATAGGTAGGGGAAAGGCAGGTCTAACTACTACTCTAAACAAAATTTTTTTTTTTTTTTTACACCAATGACCAAATGCGATACTACAGAAGGGGAGGAAGGGAAATCCTAGTCAAGCACACCTAGATATCAGCAAAAAATTTCTACTTACTATCCCTGAGCTCAGAGCAAAGGAGACCACGATGCACAGTACTGGCGTGGCAAACGAGATCTGAGGGAAGATAGGAGATGGTAGGGCATTATGGGTAAGGGGAGGAGCTCGGAGCTTGGAGCAGATGCTAGAAAAAAAGTTGCCGGTTCGGATCTGATACGGATCCGTATACCCACAGGTTGCAGATAAAATGAAGTTAACTACTTCAGATTAACGGTTAAAGGTGATAAATCTAATAGAATTATAGGATATTTATATGCAGATACCCAAAGTATAAAAAGAAAGGAGGAATTAGAATTTAATATACAGCAATACAAGCTCCAAATCATAGTTAAAACAGAGTCTTGGGACACAGATACTGTGTTAATACCAGTCTTTGTTAAACAGAACCAATAGAAGAGGCAGGGGGTTTGTTAAAGCATATAAATAGCACTCTGGAGTTTGCAGGAAAGTCTGAGAAAATAATGACTGCCCTGCTGAAGAATAAAACAAATGACTGACTGAAGACTGTTAGTAGCAAATTGTCGATCCAAGATGAATATTTCTATGGTGCTGCGGTAGCATTGTCGCCTCACAATAAGACGTTGTCCTGTTCAATTCTCAGCTAAAGCGTCTTCTGTGTGGAGATATGCATGAATGGGCGTACCTTCGTTGAAGGTTGTGCGTCAGGCCTGGCAAGTCGGTACGTAAAAATCTACTGACAATCATTAGCGGACCGGAGTTCCGCTGTGGCGACCCCCAACCGGGAAAAGCCGAAAGATACAACAACAACATTTTTTAATACACTTAAAAGACATTTGGATGATTTACTAACAGTAGTTCTTGGTGATTTTAATTAATGTGGGATTAACTTAAAGAGAATTTTCAATTCTCAGCTAAAGCGTCTTCTGTGTGGAGACATGCGTGAATGGGCGTACCCTCGTTGAAGGTTGTGCGTCAGGCCTGGCAAGTCGGTACGTAAAAATCTACTGACAATCATTGGCGGACCGGAGTTCCGCTGTGGCGACCCCCAACCGGGAAAAGCCGAAAGATACAACAACAACAACAACATTTTTTAATACACTTAAAAGACATTTGGATGATTTACTAACAGTAGTTCTTGGTGATTTTAATTAATGTGGGATTAACTTAAAGAGAATTTCTATAGAGGAAGAGGCACCAGAGTCCCCCGAACTCAAGCCCGAAGCGGGAGGTTGAGTCCCCGGTTGAGCGGGGGGAACAGAAGACACTGGGGCTGTGGAGACAGCCTGAGCCTTGGCGGGAGAGGAAGAAGCAGCCGAATCCTGGGGAAGCAAACCCGCCAGGATTAGCTTATTCTTCCTGTCCCTAAGTGCCCGGGGGTTAAAGGCTGCACAGATTTGGCAGTCTGTTGATAAATGAGCCACCCCTAAGCATAAAACGCACTGAGTGTGGCCATCAGCAGGGGAAAGCTAATGGCCACACTCAGTACATTTTGAAAAAATGGCCTTGGGCCCTTCAGCCATTCTCTACCACAACGCACGAACACCCAAACACTAAGTGCGGGAGGGGGGACACAGAAAAACTAACACTACACACACACAAAAAAAAAGGGAAACTGTTTAACCAACTATACTGGCTATAGGTCTCTGAACACACACACACCACAATCAACACTAGAAAAAAAGCTTTTCTGAGAAAAAAAGGAACCATCTTACCAGTCAGCTAAGGAGCTCTTCAAAAAGTAGCTGTCTACAGCCGCAGAATGATCTGAGGTAATACAGTTAGTGGCAGGGGATTATGGGTAGGGTGAGGAGCTAGGAGCTCGGATCTTGTAGCTTGTGAAGCTGCCGGCTTGGATCTGAGATCGGATCCGATACCCACAGATTGCAGAGCAAATGAAGTAACTACTTCAGATTGTGGGATTAACTTAAAGAGAATTTTTACAAGTTCATATACAGAATCTTATCTTCTGGATATTTAAAGTGAATTTAATTTAAAAAAAGGTGGGGATGAAAACTAGGGACTCAATTTTATTGGATTTGATATTGGAAAATAAAGAGGATCTAGTAATCAACCTGAACATGTTTCAACTTACTGGAGCCATAATTATATAAATAGCACTCTGAAACTTCAATCATGAGAGTATCAAGTTTGATATTTATAAATGTACTAGGAAAAAACTTAAGTATGTACAAAGGTATGATTATGTTAGATCTGAAAACTCTGTAGAGAGCTCTAACATTTGATAGAATTAATAATGAAACAGAAATGGAATGTGTTTGGAAAAAATAAAATCAAGAGAGAAAGATGATCATAAAAGTAAACCTTACTTTAATAGGTTACTTCAGTTACTAAGGAAGAAAACATGATATTAAACAATATGCAGTAGAAACAAAACTAAATTATAATAAAATATGTTTAAATGATCTAACCAAGAAGTTAAAATGTGTTTTAGGGAACAGGAAAAGTACATATTAAATAATCTTATATAAAAAAAACTAATACTAAAAAGCTTTTTTCCAAGTACGTTAAGGCAAAAAAGAACTATAGGCCCATCAAGACAGGGAGATCAGGAAATTTTGAGAAGAAAGGAAATGGCCACATTTTTCAACATTTATTTTGAGGGATTATATACTGCAGATAAAACAAATGACTTGACAATGAATGATATGTATGAAAATAATAACTGCCCAGTTATATTTGAAAAGGAAGTGGTTACATCTTAAAAAAAAAAAAAAGTAGACGCAAACAGCTCAATGAGGCCTGCTAAACAAATAAACCTCCCTGGTATATAAATTTCAGATATTATACCCACTCTGTTAACGGGGATGTATAATTGTATTTTGCAGATTGGTACTGTACCAAGTGATTTATGAAATCATATGTTGCCCTAAAATTTAACAAAGATAATAAATTAGATAAGACCAATTATTGTCCAGCAAGTCCTGCATCTTTTTAGGGAAATGTTTTGAGAGATGATTAATAATGAATCTCCCAAATTTTGGAATATATGGGCCTGAATTAGACATTTATCAACCTGATTTTATTAAAGGAAAATCTGCCCTCACTGAATAAATGAAATGTTATGAGAAAGTAAATAAACTAAAATATATGGGTAAATTGTGTGTTGTAATCTATGTGGTCCATCCAAAACATTTGATACTTTAAGACATGAGTTTATAACACATTGTTTACAAGAATTAGAAGTAAACTTTTATTTAATAATAATAATAGGGATAACCAAGTGGTCAACTAAACAAGAGCAGTGTGTACTTCTTTAGGGTAATCAATCCAACTGGAAGATATTATCCAGGGGGGTACAAGGGTCCATGCTGGGGCTATACTACTCAACATAACATATTTAAAACTACCAGCTTCATCAAAATTTTGAATTATAAAATATGAATATGACTGCAAAGCTATGACTGAAATAAGTAACCAACAGGATGTAGACAATTTAAACAAATGTCTTACAACAATAGAAAATTAGGCTGTCAAAGCTGGCATGAAACTTAACTTAATCACATGAAATGTAATGTCTGGTAAATATAACTGGGGGTAAGATAATGAATGGGAATAAATTAATAGAAATGGTTGATTAGAGGGTCATAGGCTCACAAGTAAGTATTAGGTTAAAGTGTCCTTATGGGCCATTTTAAGCTTAGCCAATTTTCTTTTTATGAGAATCAAACCCTGTACACATTGTGTCTGTTTGGTAAATACCTTAACCATTATGCCAACTCCTACAACCCTCCATATGTAAAGGACTTGGGCGCTACAGTAGAGAAAGAAATTACTTTTAGGTACCATACAAGATATTAAAAACCAAAGTGTTGAGGCAATCTGGTCTTATACTAAATACTTTGGAGAAAAGAAACAATAGGGCATTAAAGACTGTATTTATATCTATGATTAGACTTATGACTGAATATAATCTCTCTTTTTGTATTCTGTTTCACATATTGGTAGGTTGGAAATAGTACAGACGCTTTACTAAAATAATTAAAAATCTGAATCATTTGTCTTATTGCTTTTTCATTTTGTTCTTGTTTACTAGGTTTGTCCAACTGAATTTAACACAAAAAAAAAAATTCAGTGGAGACTCAAAAAGAAAACTCCCAATAATATGCACAACCAGACAGTAAATAATATACATTAACAATTACACATATATTTGCTAATTAAATTACATTAATTTGAAAAAAAAACAGATAACTTTGAGGAGTATAGAATATACTTATGCACTAGCAGATGCTGATCATTGAGCATTTGAAGAGGTGTATTAGTGGCTTTGTCAGACATAATAGATGATGTTGTGATGCCACACCACTCAACCAGTATTCCAGTTTCTACTGTTAATAAATACATTTAAACAATTACAATAGTGCATGTACATTTCTGTTCTTTTCTGGTAGGGTTCAGTGTGGATCCATTTCAAGCACTCTACAAAATTTCTCTTCAGCACACTTCTGTTCAAACCATATTATATGACATATAGTTCTAATACATTTGTAACACAAGTATCTTACATAAAGCATGTTGACATTCACAAATAACACAGCCATTTACAAAATTCCAGACAGCTGTGATGGCAGTATCTCTCTGTCACACTTCTATATAAATCATGTTGATATTCACAAATGACGTACATTTACAAAATTCCAGCTAACCGGGCTGGCAGTATCTCCTTTCATGACACATGTGACTAGTGTTTAGAAATTCAAAGAATTGGAAGCGAGGGAAGGAACTAGGCAGGGCAGAAAATGTTAATACTGTAGTTAAGAGGTGGGGTGAAAAGCAAGTTAGGAGGCAATCATATATACAGGTATTTATTAGTGATGTAATTACCATAACTTGGTATCTGTTATCTTTTTTCATTCCTCCCAAAGGATGGGTTATGGATTCAACTCGGCCTCATTTCTTCAGACTAAGAACCAAGTTTCGAGCTTCTCCCACTTTCCATAATGCACCATTCTCTAACTAGCTCTCTCAGATCAAGTTTGCTGCCCATTAATAAATAGAGAGCAGAGAAAGAAAGTAAGGAGTATACATCGATAACCAGAGGCTCAAAACCAGGAACAACAGTTCCTAAAACGTTCTCTCCAGGTCTTCTAGAGCACTGAGAAAGGAGATGGCAGGGAGAGAAGGTGGGGAGGAATGAAAGAAGAAAACACAGATATCAAGTTATGGTACGTACATAACTAATAAATCTGATGTTGCCTCTCTCATTCCTCTTCACAGATGGGTAGAGTCCCCAGCTATACAACTCCTGGGTGGTCTCAAGGAAGGACATGCCGGAGCACTGCCGAACCGAAGGAAGCTCTTTTTCTGGAAATAATGTCTAATTTGTAAGGCAAGACCTAGATGTGAGCCTTTAACCAGGTGGCTGCAGCACAAAATATCATCCAAGGATGCCCTAGAAGAGAAGGCGAATGAGGTGGACACAGACCTATTTGAGTGAACCTTGGGAGGACAAGGTAGCTGTACTCCATTCTTGGCATAAATGAAGGCAATACAGTTTATTATCCATTTAGCCTGACCTAAATGGCTATGAGAGAAGGACACAAATAACTGTTCTGATTTCCAAAAAGGTTTAGTCCGATGCAGATAAAAACATAATTGCTTATGAACATCAAGCTGTTGCAATAAACATTCTCCCTCATTAGAGAAATATTTGATGAAAACTGGTAGCTGAATAGTCTGGATTCTGTAGCTACCTTGGATATAAAGGAGAGGTTAGTACGAAGGGGAACTCTATCTTTGTGGAAAATAATGTAAGGAGGCTTAGAAGACAAGGCCAGAATCTCTGAGATTCTCTTTGCTGAGAGAAAGACTGTCTTCCATGAAAGAAACAAAGTCACAATCATAGGCTGGTTCAAAAGATTTTTGAGTTAAGACTTGCAAGACCACAGTGAGATCCCATGGCAGGTAGGGATCTTTTATCGGAGGCCTGAGTTTGGAAGATCCCTTTCAAGAAGGCCATTCACAGTTTGAAAGTTGACGGGGAATTGAAAACATTACTGGAATGAAAGAGCTGGCTGCCAACTGAAGTTTGATGGTAGAGAAGCTGGGTCTTTCTTTGAAAAGGGATGCCAGGAAGAGAAGAATAGTTAAAATCAGTGCTGAAAAAAGGTCAACGTTCTCTTCAGAAGCCCAGAAAACAAATCTCTTTCATTTACTTTTTTGTTAGCTGGTTTTTGGGAGGTTAAAATAATGTCTCAGACGGGGGAAGCAAGCCTGGACCTTTAAACAATCACTTGAAGTGAAGAAACCAAGCCATCAATTTGAGGGACATCAGACTGGGGTGAAAACCCTCTATCGGGTGACACAGTAGGTCCTCTTTGGGTTTCAGAATCTATGGAGGATATTTCAGGTGAGACCAAAGGAAGGGGAACCAAATCTGACAAGGGCAATGAGGATTACTGAAGATGCTTTGCTTTCTGGAGAAACTTTGGGGCTGAGAGAAGAAAAGGAGCTATTTTTGTGATTTTAAGTATTTACTTCTGATTTTTTGTTAAGTTTTACTGCTTTGCCGCCTTTTTGGCATTTTCCGGCTTGCTAAAGTTTATATCTGTAACAGTAACAGTACTTGGAACACATCTAGAGCCTGTTTACTGCATTTTCTGTGTTGCACTTAATTTAAAATCGTTTTTTTTTCTCTAAAAACTGCATTTTACCTGATTTTGGCCTAGCACTCAAGTGTGGGGTCATTTATTGCACTGTTGTGATTATTTTGTTGCTTGTGTATCTCTGCTACCTTTAAACTACAACAAAAAGGAAAAAAAAAAATCTTGCTTTTTTCCCACTTTCTGAAAGTTAAGAAAGTTCAGTTACAGATTTGCTGTTCTGAACTGTTTGGAAGTTTCTAGAAGGCCAGTGCTTGCTTGGGCTAAAAGGAAGGCTCTGTGTTCACCAGCGGGAGTGATTAACACTGAAAAGCCTGCCTGTCCCTGGAGGAGTGGTTACTACCTAGAAGCTGTAGTTTTATTGGCCATTTCGGGTCAATTCTAAACTCCTTGATCTCTCTCTCTTAAAAGCCTACAACTCTCTTTTTGTGCGGTTTTGCGCACTGAGCAGTATTGGGCAGCGCCGCCTAAACAGGTTTAAACTATTCCAGGCTTCACAAAGTCTGCTCTTCACTTTTTCCCTTAGAACTGTTCAAACTCACAAAGTAATCACTCTATTCTCTTTCTAAAGCCCTGCACTTGCTCAGCTCTTATAAGGAAACACTAACTAAAGCACTACACCCTCCTTGACTTCTCATAAGTATTAGACTCCCGATTGGTCCTTCCTGATCAAGTGAAAAATCAGTTCCCTTCCCTAATCTGATCAGTAAAAAACAGTTCCCTATACTAATCTGGTATGTCCAAGGGTCAGTTTCAAGGTTACTCTCCAGTCCAGCTGGTGAATCTGGGAATTTTGAGGCAATGTTACAATTGCCTTATGTACACAGACAACCCTCTCCTTCTTCCAACAAACTCTAATACATGTGAGAGATGCAGTTACACAGCCAAACTGGAGGCAGAGCTCTCTCAACCCAAGACTGGCACAGTCAGTCAGGAGGAAAAGGTAACCACCCACACCACAAATCCAGTCTCACACAGACCTATTGCATTTGCATGCCCAACACATAAACACACAAAAACATACTCGGAGGCTCTAAATACAAATCTGCCTAAACAGCAAAGACTTCCTAAGCAGATATCCAAGCAACAGCCACCCCTCAACAATACCCACAAATCACATATCTCACAAAATCAGTGTGCCTCACAGTCACAGCCCATAAGGCCAAACAACACACCAAATACACTTGTTATAGGGGACTCTATTGTCCGGCACACTGACGTCCCACTCACCAGACTGAAAAAGAAGGTCACTGTAAGCTGCCTGTCGGGTGCCAAGATCCGCCACATAACGCAAGCACTCAGGTCACTCCAAAGCAAGTACAAGTATGACTCCATTATTGTCCATGATGGTGTGAATGACCTGAGACATACCTCCCTGGACTACATGAAAAGAGACAGAGGAGCTCTCTGACTATGTAGCCCAGGTTGGTATGTCCCTGACCTTGAGTAGCATCTTGCCCTCACCAAGAATGATGCCACAGTATAAAGACAAAATGATCAGTTTCAACAATTGGCTAAAGTATTGGTGTCATTCAAAGGGGATCCAGTGTCTGTCAGCATGGGAAGACATGCTAGACAAGCCACGTTGCTTCACTAGGGACGGCTTGCACCTGTCACCCTTAGGCTTTCGTATACAGGCCAAGGCTCTTGTCACCCCCATAGTGCCTTTTTTAGGCAAGGCTCAAAGGACAAACCCACCTCCATAGACAACCCAAAGATAAAAAAACTAAAGGTAATGCTACTCAATGCCAGAAGTCTAAACCTCAAGATGCACGCACTCGAGACTCTCCTCAGTATGGAGAAAATCAATGTCTGTGCAGTAACAGAAACCTGGTTCAAGGCTCCTGAGAGCACCCCAGCACTACCAGGTTATAACTCATACCATGCGTTTCGGCCCCAAAACTCAGACCGAAGCACAAAAGGAGGGGGAGTATCTATATTCATCAAAGATACCTACACCTCCAGGTTAGTGGCACTGCATGCAGCATCGGAAACCATCCATGTGCAACTAACAGCGGGCAAAACTGCCTTTCAGTTTGTAGCCTGCTACAGAACACCCTCCCTATTACAGGAACCCCACTTGGCATTCCTGAGAACACTGGAGAATATGATGGTCTCTCCAAACACTATGTTATTGGGTGAATTCAACTACCCAAACATTGACTGGGAAAACTACTCAAGCCCAAACACCCTCGCCCAACGGTTTCTTGAATTTATAAACTCTAACGCAATGGAACAACTGGTCACCACTCTCACAAGAGGGAACAACATATTGGACCTGGTCATCACCAACATGGGGACTCTATGTTCCACACCAGAGGTAAACCCCTCATTGGTAAGATCAGACCATAAACAAATTTCCCTGGACATCCATATCCCGTCCCCACCCCCAGCCAAGGAAATCACTGTAAAGAATTTCTCAAAAGCCAACTTTGCACTTCTCAAGACTGAGGTGGAATCCCTCAAAGCCCCTGGGCCAGAGGATAATACAGCCCAATCCTCAGAATCCTTTACAAATGCATTCTATGAGCACCTGCAGGAATGCATGGATCGTGCTATCCCAAATAAAACCAAGACTCACTCCTCCAAAAACAGGAGACCGGTCTGGTGGACCCCGGCCATAAATAAGCTATACAACAGAAGGAGGAAGCTACGACATGACAGAGCAAAATCCCAAAAAGGGAAGGCATCTCTGATCAGTATTAGCAAGAAATTTTGATCCCTCATAAAATCATCAAAGGCCAGTTTCGAAAGAAAAATTGCCCAAGACACTAAAGATAATCACAAGGCCTTCTTTAGTTATGTCAGAAACATGGGCAGAAACTCCCAGATATGCTCTGAATTGTTGCATAACGGTACAAAATATACCAAACCTACAGACATAGCCAAAATCCTGGCAGACAGATTCAGCACAAACCCCCCCCCTTCCCCCCAAAGGAGCAAACGCCTATCCCAACTGAATGTAACCTCCCTGACATCACAGATGCACAGGTGAAAGCTGCCCTCGCCAAAGCAAAAAACACAGCATCTATGGGACCGGACGGTGTCCCAGGGTATGTCTTACACGAGCTCCAAGAAGAACTGAACCCTCACATTAAGTCACTGTTCAAACTTAGCCTTACTACAGGATATGTACC
The DNA here is from genome assembly GCF_019279795.1 of Protopterus annectens. Classification (NCBI taxonomy): domain Eukaryota; kingdom Metazoa; phylum Chordata; order Ceratodontiformes; family Protopteridae; genus Protopterus; species Protopterus annectens. The sequence goes on from NC_056747.1 coordinate 608,046,620, forward strand.
CAAAGAATGGCGTACAGCTACAGTGGTCCCACTCCACAAAGGTGGTGCCACAACGAACCCCGGAAACTATCGCCCCATAAGCCTGACTAGTCTGGTCTGTAAAGCTATGGAGCGTATTATCATGGAACTCATAAACAAAGACATTGGGAGCCTCCAGACACTGTACCCTACCCAATTCGGCTTTGTTAAGGGCAGATCTTGCCTCTTAAACCTAGCTGATTTCTTTGAAACAGTTACCAAAGCCATAGATGAGGGCAAGGTAGTCCACACAGCCTACCTGGACCTCGCAAAAGCCTTCGACAATACCCCACTCGGGCATCATAAATAAGCTTACCAGCTTAAATATCAACCCCTGTATCACAAGATGGGTTGCAAACTGGCTCAGAGATAGAACCCACATGGTCAGAATCGCAGGTGCCATGTCCGAATCCAAACCAGTTACAAGTGCGTCCCACAGGGCTCAGTTCTGGGACCTCTCTTGTTCGGTATATACTTCTCTGAGGTTCAGGCTAACACGGGGGGATTATGGCTGACAAAGTTCGCAGATGACTGCAAACTGGTGGCCATAATCGAATCTCCAGCTGACACAAGCATACTCCAAAAGGGTCTCACAGAGACGGATGCTTGGTGCCAGAGCCACGGCCTCAAGCTAAATGCTAAAAAGTGCATAGTCATCCCCTTTGGGAAAAACAAGGTGCCCACAAATTACCACATAGGTAGTAATCCATTAAGTACGGAAGGAGTAATTAGAGATTTGGGGACCAACGTAGATAGTAATCTCTCCTTTGATAATCACGTTGCCAAAGTGGTTAGAAAGACCTTCTATATAGCCCACCTTATCACGAAAGGGTTCGCATCTAGATCAAGAGAGGTCATTGTGCCCCTCTACTCGTCACTCATCAGGCCCATAATTGAATACAATGCCCCTTTTGGGATGTACCTTACCAGACACCTGCAGCAACTGGAGAGACCCCAAAAGTACCTCACCAAGAGGATCATGGGCTACAAACAGATGTCCTATGCAGCTCGACTAAAGAAACTCCAGCTCTACTCAGTTACTTACCGCCTACTCAGAGGCAATCTATGCCTGATGTACAAAGCCATGTCAAACCCAGAATTAATGGACATGCTCCACCTCAAAAAATCCAAGTCCCTTAGAGCTACACGCTCCAGGGACCTAAACCTCAGCACAAAAATAAATAGGACATGCTGGAGGGACAGATTCATTTCCCAGAGGCTCCCCTCACTCTGGAATAGAATCCCAATTCATGTTAGACATAGCCCCTCGCTGACCCTCTTCAAGCGAAATTTGGCCGTGTGGATGGGAAATCGCAAATTCACCTCTGGGATCTCTCCTGTGTCCCTGCTAGACAGAGGCACAGTAAACTAATCTTAAAAGGGTACCTTCTGTGACCTACTTTACAGAGGCACAGTAGGCTAATCTAATAGGGAGGCGGAAGCCAAATACACTCTGGCTAGGCTTATAAATGCCCTAGGGCAGATAGCCTAGTATCTACCTATGAACCTATAAGCATACAGGAGACCGGGGGTGGGGCAATCGTGAACTAAAGGTCCCCTCAGGGACTCCTTGGAGGGAGGATCAGAGCGAAATAGCTGCGGCACTTGTTGTTCTGGGGGTGATGCAAATAGGTTGCAGTAAGGTTGGCTCCAATGGCTGAAGATCAAGTCCACTACTGATTGACTGAGGGACCACTCGTAAGGGGTCAGAATGGACCTACTGAGCTTGACTGCCAGCACAGTAGATTTCCCCAGTATGTGAGTTGCAAGCAGAAAATGGTCTGAAGACATCACCCATTCTCAAACCCTCATGGCCTCTCTGCACAACAGGTAAGAGTGGGTTCTTCCTTGTTTCTTGATATACCATACCATCGGCATGTTGTCTATGTTAATCACAAGCGTTCCTAGAGGGAGAATGCCCTGAAAGGCTTGCAACGTGAGAAGGACTGCTCTCATCTCCAAAACACTGATATGCAATCTGGTCTCTATGTGCAAACACGTGCCTTGGAACATCTTTCCTTTGAAATGCCCCCCCCCCAACTGGGAAGCACCCATGGTCACAGTGGTTGAGGGAGAAGTAATGAGGAAGGGTCTGCCTATTGTCAGGTCATCCGACAGCAACCACCATTGAAAATGCTTTCTGCAAACTGCAGTCAGCTTGATAGGAGCAGATAGAGACTGGCAGAGTATAGATCACTGAGCAGCCAGACTCCACTGGAGAACTCACTTAAAATACCTTGCAAGTAAGACTAATGGAATAGCAGCCACCATAGATCCTACAACCTGAAGTATTAGACTCGCTGGTGGAGAAGATCATTTTAAGACAGCTTGACATGATCTCTCAAGTTCTGAACGGATGATGGGGGTAAAGCTGCAATCAGGTTCACTGTGTCCAAGGCAGCTCCAATGAATTCTAAGCTATGTATCGGAGATTGACTTTGTCAAGTTTATAGTAATCTACAGGTGACTGGCAAGGTTGAAGAAATAATCCCTGACCTGGAGTAGTTGATGCCTGGTTGGGGCAGTGAAGAGTCTGTCGTCTACTTGTGGAAACACCTTGAATCCTTGCAGTCTCAGGTGAACTGCGACTACTGCCATGCATTTGGTAAACACCCTGGGGGCTGTGGTGAGTCCAAAGGGAAGAGCTCTGAAATGAAAATGACTGGCTCCCATCCAGAAGAGCAGATGACTTCTTGAGCATCTGTCTATTTTGATGTAATAGTACCCATCCTTTAAGTCTTCTGAGCACATCCAATTGTTCTTCCACAGCAGCGGAAGAATGGACTGAACCATCACCATCTGGAACTTTGCCTTCTTTACAAGTAAATTTAATTTGCTTAGATCTAAAATGGATTACAGGTCCCCAGTTTTCCATGGCACTAAAAAGAAGCAAGAGTAAATTCTGAATGCTTGGTCGGGACTTCTTGGATGGCTCTTTTTGCAGTACATTTCAAATTTCTGCTACTGCAAACTCTCTCTGACTGGGAGGAACTTCGGGGGATCTTTTTGACCTCTCTGAAAGAGGAAGGAAGAAGGGAATAAAATGACAGGAGTTTTGTACTTACCATAAATTGGCATCTGTGTTATCCTACGTCATCATTCATCACTATAGTCTTGGTTCTGATATCTGATCCAAGCCGGCAATATACTACAGACAGAGCCAAGGCTCTAGCTCCTCCCTTTCCCATGATACCCTGCCACCCTCTGACCCCCAGATCAAGTTTGCTGCAATGAATCTCAAGACTACTCCCACAAGAGTGGAGGGAAACTCCAACTTCCTCCATGATCTACAAGGTAGAAGCATGGAGGGAGGGAAAGACGTGATGAATGATGACATAGGATAACACAGATGCCAAGTTATGGTAAGTAAATAACTCCTAATTTGATGTTATCCAAGTCATCATCCATCTTTATAGGGTCAGAGTCCCCAGCTACCATAAACCCTGGCAGGCCTCAAGGAAGGACATGCCAGAGCACCATGGAGCCAAAGGAAGCCCTGCTCCTAGAAACCATATCAAGCTTGTAGTGAGAAATAAACAGGTGAGGGTTAGACCAAGTTGCAGCAGCACAAATGTCATCAATAGAAAGCCTTGCTACAAAGGCTGCAGAAATTGCTACAGACCTAGTAGAATGAGCCTTGACATTTCTTGAAACCTCAAGGTGATTAAGATTGTAGACTATAGAGATGCAGCTAGATATCCATTTAGAAATAGTGACTTTATAAACTGGAAGGCCACGTCTGTTAGCGGAAAAGGCCACAAAAAGCTGGTCTGACTTACGAAAACCATTTGTCCTGTGCAGGTAGAACTGTAACTGTCAGTGCACATCCAAGGTATGTAGGATAGACTCCTCTTTGTTGGAACTGTTGGGCATGAAAACTGGAAGCTAAATACATGGATTTAAAGATGATTTGGAAGTAATCTTGGGCAAGAAGGAGGGGTTTGTCCTGAGAGAGACTCTGTCCTTGTGAAAAATAAAGTAAGGAGGAGTAATGGTGAGAGCTTGCAGTTCTGAGACCCTCTTAGCTGAGGGAACAGCCACCAGGAAGGCAGTCTTTCAAGATAGGAACTTGAGGTCACAGGAACAACAGGCTCAAAAGGATTCCTATACTGCAAAAACAGCATGAGGTCCCAAGAAGAAGGGTTCTTAATCGGAAGACAAAGCAGAAAAAAACCCTTTCATAAATGCTTTACAAAGCAGGGAAGAAAAGGTAGAGTTGGAGTTCACATGAAAGTTGGAAAACACTGCCAAATGAAACTTGATAGTGGAAATACTTGCTCCTGCTTGGAAAAGGGAGGACAAGAACAAAAGTAAACCGGACACTTAAGCAGAAAAGGGATCCAGATTCCTGCTCTCAGCCCAGAAAGAAAGCCTTTTCTACTTACTACTGTATACCTTTCTAGTGGAGGGTTTCTGGGAGGCTAGAATGATACATTGAATGGGGGATGCTATGCTAGACTGTTTTATGAGTTTTGGAACTGGAGAAACCATGCGGTTAGACAAAGGGTCTGAAGGTTTGGGAGAGGAAGCTCTGATGGATGGGAAATCAGATCCTGATGGGGATCCAGTACCCATGGCGGATACTTCAGATGAGACCTGATGAAGGGGAACCATGGTTGATGTGGCCAGAAAAGTGCAAGGAGGATAAGGGATGTCCTTAGGCATAGTGCTTTCTGCAGAACCTTGGGGATTAAGAGAACAGGAGGGTAGGCATAAAGGAGACTTGGGGGCCAATCATGAACTAGAGCATCCCTTGGTGACTCCCCCTGAGGGGGATCAGGGCGAAGTACCTGCTGTATTTGTGGTTGGCTGGGGAGGCAAAAAGGTTGCATCACAGTTGACTCCAACAGTCAAAAATCTGCTTTGCCACTGAAGGATTGAGGGACCACTCGTGAGAACTCAAGATAGATCTGCTGAGCCTGTCGGCTGACACGTTGGAATCCCCAAGTATGTGAGTTGCAATGAGGAAGCAGACAGAGAACATCACTCATTCCCACACTCTCATGGCCTCTCTGTACAACGGGTAAGAACGTGTTCTCCCCTGTTTGTTGATGTACCAGATGACTGCCATTATATTGGTCTGAAATGCAATTGTCCCTATAGAGAGGCAGTCCTGGAAGACTTGCAACGAAAGAAGAACTGCTCTCATCTCTAGAACTTTTATATGCAACTTGGTCTCCACTGGGGACCACATACCTTGGACAGTCTTCCCTGAAAATGCCCCCCACCAACAGGGGGGCATCCATGGTCACTGTGGCTGTGGGCAGTGGTAGAGAAAATGGCCTTGCTAGAGAGAGATCCTGAGAGTGACGCCACCACTGGAGGTGAAGTCTGTAAATAGGCGTCAGTTTTATGGTCATAGAAAGGGGGTGAAGCAAGACTGACCATTGGACAGCTAAGGTCCATTGCAACACTTGGACGTGGTACTTGGCCAGGGGAACGAGATGAATGGCTGAGCCCATGGCTCTGACAGCCCGAAGAACCAGGTGAACCGAGGGGTGTGACAAGTCTAAAATCTGAGTGACCTGCTCCCGTATCAGCTGAATTCTGCACAAGGGTAAGTCTGCAATCTCTGAAACGGAGTCTAACTGAACTCCTGCAAATTCCAAATGCTGAGAGGGAATCAGGTTGGATTTCGCAAGGTTGATGGTTATCCCCAACTGACGAAAGAGGGAGAGAACATAATGAATTGCCTGTACCAGTCAGTGCCTCAAAGGAGCCATGAGAAGCCAATCGTTGAGATACGGAAAGACCTGCTGCAGGTGAGCTGCTACTACTGCCATACATTTGGCAAGCACCCAGAGGGCTGTGGTGAGACCGAGGGGTAGGGCTCTGAATTGGTAATGATTGCCTCCCAGCTGGAAGCGAAGAAGTCTCCTGGAATGTCTGTCTATTTTGATCTGGTAGTATGCATCATACAGATCCACAGAGCATGTCCAATTGTCCTCGCGTAAAAGTGGGAGAATGGACTGAGCAGTGACCATTTGGAACTTTGATGTCTTCACTGTAAGAATGAGCTCGCTGAGATCCGGAATAGGATGTAGGTCCCCTGTCTTTATTGGCACTAAAAAGAAGAGGGATTAAGTGCTGGATACTCTTTGTCCTGCTGGGACCCCTTGGATTGCTCTTTTTAGAAGAAGTTGCTGAACTTCTTTGAAGGCCAAGTCCCTCTGACTGGGTGGAACGTCTGAGAGGTAATGTCTTACTGGAGGGGGTTCCAAAAAGGGAATGAAATAGCCTCTGGAAATGACATTTAACACCCACAGATCAGAGAGCGCTGATAGGGTTGCTCAGAGAAGAGTTCCCTGGAGCCCTGATTTTGTGGAACCCCCCCCTTCCGCCACGAGTGGCATCATTGTCCATTGAAACCTCTCTCCCTGCCTCTGGAAGAGGATTCATCAGGAGTGCCCTGAAAGGGAGACTGCCTCTTACAGAATCACATCTTTTAAGTTCATCTTTGGGTCTTAGGGAAGGACCTCTGGAGAGTAGAAAGCTTGATCCTGACTGCAGACAGATTCTTCCCTTTTTGCTCGCCGTGGGTCAAAACGTCTTTCACGGAAGGTCCAAAAAGAGTGGAACCATCAAAGGGGGCTCTGGTAAAGGATGCCTTGAAGAGTTCCGCGAACCCACATAAACGCAACCAGGCATGACGTCTCAAAACAATGCCTGTGCCAGCTGCCAGAGATGTAGCTTCTGCCGCATTGGAAACTAACCTCATCCAGGAATTCGCAAGTGAACTCAGAGTGGATAGTTTAGGAGATACCTTCTTGAGGTCCTCCGCTGGCAACAACTTTGTAAGTGAAGTGGAAAGCTCTTGGATTAAATCCCTTTGGAGGCAGATAAAATGTGCCAAATAATTTGTCGCTGTCAGTCCAAAGGTAGCAGAGGTGTACACCCGCTTCCCAAAACGCTCTATCACCTGGGACTCCCTGTTCAGGGAAATGGACAGTGGAGCTCTGCTAGCTTTGCTTTCATGGCAGCAGCAACAACAATGGCATTGACTGGGACTTCTTTGCTCCAGAATGAATGGTCTTCAGAAGGACTCAGAAACTTATCAGCTTTTTTTGGAACAGACAACACCATGTCCAGTTCCTTCCATGCCCTGCTGGTGATCAGATCCACTAAATCGTCAGTGGGGGGGGGGGCGCCCAGGAGGTAGACAGGCCCATCCCAAAGTCCTTCAAAAACACGGACTCCGCTGAAGATGGGGGTTGTGGAGACCATCCACCCTTTTGTTTCAAAAGCTCAAGGATTTCTCCAAAGGAGACATCGCTGGGCAGAGATCTGGGGGACCCATCTCCTTCCTCGAGGTCTGCATCTTCGGTGAGGGACTCCATGGGGAAGACAAGTGCCTCCTTTTGCACTTTCTCTTATGAGGAACCTCCTCCACTGGGGGCTCTGGGAAGGACTCTGAAGTGACAGGGACTGCCAGATGGGAAGAAACCCCCTGAAGGCTCGATCAGGTGAGCTGCCTTGGACAGGATGGGAGGTCTCACCAGCTGAAGTAGAGAGAGGCAGGGAGGGACCTGGAGTTGCGGTAAAGAAACTCCAGACCTAGAGGAGGTCTTCTCTACCACCTGGAAAGCCGAGGGGCTGGGAAGCGGGTCCAACCCCACGTCCAAGGGAGAGGTCTACCAGAGAGGAGGAATGCAACATAAAATGGCCCCGCTACCCCCAGATTAGAGCTATCGAAAGCCGAAACTCTCAGGGGAAGGGACCAGTTGGAGAAGATGGTACCAGACCCCCATTCCCCATAGATCCGGCATCAACCACTCCGGGATGGGCCTCACCCCACTCGGAGGGTAGGGGAACAGAATAATGGGGTCAAGAAAGGGGGATAATCTGCCTCGCAGAAATCTGACTACAGACATCATGGTCCCGGGAATCCAAAGCCACCGAGTTTGGATGAGAAGAAAGTACAGTTGTGTACACTTATCATAAATGTAGATGTTAGAGTGTATTCACTGTTGCAGTCATTACATTTGGGTTATCTGCTTGAAGTAGCCTTCAGTCGGCCTGATTAACAAAGTCTTGGGTCCTGTGCCAGTTGCTGTCCCTTCTTACATGACATCAGGTCGTCAGGGGTATAAAACATGCAGCCAATGCCATTACATCAGCTTTTTTTGCCTCAGGTGTCAGGTACCCCCTAATGGGAAGCAATTAAATCTATAAATACAAGGATATACCTTCAACAGAAAAGCAAATACACCAAAAAGCTTTTAGAGCATAGTAAGTGAGAGTAGAGGTATAGCCAAAGGAAGAAAAGGGGGCTGGAGAGAGGGTAACCAGGACTGCAACAGTGAATACACTCGAACATCTACATTTATGGTAAGTGTACACAACTGTACTATGTTCTTCTTGTTTCACTGTTGCAGTCATTACATTTGGGTCGATTCCCAAAGCTAAGGTTTGGGAGAAGGAATTTAAATAGAATTAGGACCAGGTATAAGACCCTGCAAGACTGCAGTGGCAAAACCAGCCCTGGATTTAGAGAAAATTGGCAAATGATAATGCTTGGTGAAAGTATGTACAAAACTCCAGGTAGCAGCTTCTAAGATGTCCCTAGTAGGGACGCCCCTGAGAAAGGCTGTAGAGGTAGATGCAGCCCCGGTTGAATGGGGTCTGATGCCCTGTGTGATAGGTTTTCCATTGTACGTATAGCAGAAATGAATGCAGTGGCCTATCCATTTTGAAATGGTTTGTTTTAAAATAGCTTTCCCCTCTGTCCCTGAAGCAAATGCCACCAGTAGTTATTCAGATTTCCTTTGAGGTTTAGTCCTGTCCAAGTAGAATCTAAGCTGTCTGTGCACATCTAAAGAGTGCAGTATCCATTCCCCTTTGTACTGTGGGTTAGGAAAGAAGGTAGGCAAATGAATGGCCTGATTAAGAGCCACACTGGATACCACCTTGGGCATGAAGGAGGGATTGGTTCTGAGGGACACCCTGTCTGCAAGAAAGATGATGAAAGGTTCCACTACCATAAGGGCCTGTAATTCAGATACCCTTCTTGCAGAAGTGATTGCCAAAATGAAAGCTGTTTTCCAGGAAAGAATTATTAAATCTGCAGTAGCAGCTGGCTCGAAAGGAGGAAGAGTGAGTTTCTCCAAGACAAAGTTAAGATCCCAGGCTGGAGTTGGAGCTCTCCTGGGTGGCCTTACATTTTTGGCCTCTCTGAGGAACTGCTTGAGCAGTGGGTAAGAGAAGAGGGGAGGCTCTGTGCTATAATAAGCTGAAATGGCTGAGGCATGAATTTTGATGGAGGAAAAAGACAAGCCCTTATGAAGCATCTCAGTCAAGTATCGTATAATCTGAGGTAAATTGGGCACTGCTGCGTTCATTCCTTGAGATTGGTTCCAAGCACAGAATCTTTTCCATTTTGCAGTATAAGATTTTCTAGTACTAGGCCTCCTTGCCTCTAAAATGATATCCATCACCGATTTATTGAGGGATGGTAAAGGAGAGATAAGGTAATTAGCCAGGCTGCTAGGTTCCGGGTTTGCAGCTGAGGATGCAGAATCATGTTCTCCTGCTGAGACAACAGGGAAGGAGTCTGAGGCAGGTGCCAAGGAGCCAAGCGTGACACACTGCGCAAGAGTGGGTACCAGTGTTGGCGAGGCCAGACTGGTGCAATTGAAATCATCCTTGGCTTGTCCTGTTTGATTTTTAGTAGTACCTTGGAGAGCAGAGGCAGAGGAGGAAAGGCATAAACTGATAGGTTTTTCCAGCTGAAGGATAGAGCATCCACTTTCCAAGCTTGCTTGTGGGGAATCCTTGTGCAAAATTTATCCAGTTGATAGTTCTGGAGGGAGGCAAACAGATCTATATCTGGGCTCCCCCATTTTCTTGTCAACATGTTGAAAATCCTTGGTTCCAGTTTCCACTTGTGCGTGTGGGTCCATGAGGTTTCTGCTTAGTCCGTCTGCCAGTGTATTTAGTTTTCCTGGCAGGAATTGAGCTTGTAGATTCACTTGGTAGCTCAAGGCTGTGTTCCACACTGCCATGGCTAGTCTGCAGAGGGGGGTAAGAATGTGTACCCCCCTGCTTGTTTATGTACCACATGACAGTGGTGTTGCCCGTCTTTAACATTAATTGTCCTGGAAGAATGTGGCCCTTGAAGGCTGTCAGAGCATTTTGTACAGCTAACATTTCCTTTTGATTTAGGTGCAGGTGCATTTGATATGGGTTCCATTTGCCCTGAATGCACTTCCCTGCTAGGTGAGCCCCCCATGCATAGTCTGATGCATCTGTTAAGATTTGTTTGGCGGGGGTAATGTGAATGGTAGTCCCCTGTTTTGATGGCAGGCCTCTGCCCACCAAAGGAACTCTAGGCGTAGGCAAGGTATGATAGGAATCCTTGCTTCCAGATCCTGTGAATGTTGACACCATAGGCTTTTGAGATACCATTGTAGTTTCATCATATGCAGCCTTGCATACGGAATTAGAAGAATGCATGAGGCCGTGAACCCCAAGGCTTGCAGTATTTGCCTTGCAGCTAGCTGGGTTTTTGTGGCCACTTGTCTGAAGTAAGTTGTCAAATGTATCCATTTCTCTGGCGTGAGGAAAGCCATCTTTGAAGTTGTATGCAAGCTTGCTCCCAGGAATATAATTTGTTGACAGGGTACCAGGTGGGATTTCTTTTCATTTATGGTGAACCCCAGACAAGTCAGTACCCTTTGAACAAAGGCCAGATGATTGAAAATAATATCCTTGCTTTCTGCCTGAATTAGACAGTCGTCCAGGTATGGATATATTTGAATATTTCTTTGCCTGCAAAATGCAATGGCTGGAGCTAGGCACTTTGTGAATACACTGGGCGCAATAGATAAGCCAAAGGGCAGTGCAGAGAACTGATAGTGCATGTAGCCTGCTTTGGAGCATAGGTATCTTCTGCTGGACTCCTGATAGGGATGTGCAGGTATGCTTCTTTTAAGTCTAGTGTTGCCAACCATGCATCCTTGCCTAGCATAGGAAGCAGCTGGTGAAGAGTCAGTATTTTGAATTCTGGAATCACCAGAAAGGTGTTTAGAATAGAAAGGTCCAGGATAGGATGCCATGTATTGCCTTTTCTGGGTACTAGGAAAAGTCTCGAATAGAAACCTTGTCCCTTTTCCTCTTCTGGTACCAAGTGAATAGCTCCTATATTTAAGAGCAAGAGTACCTGATTTTGGGCCTCTGCCCAATGATTTGGGGGTAGATCTGGCCACCCGCTTGGTGTTGGTAACGTGTGGAAATGAAATCTGTATCCTTAGGACACTATATTTAAAACCCATTTGTCCTAGGTAATGAGTTCCCAGATTTTGGCCTGCAGACCAATCTTTCCGCCTAAAGGAGCATTCAGTTGGGAAGTGCTTGGAAGTTTTAAAAGCAAGTCATTGAGACAGTTTTCCATAGGGGGAGTCTTACTGCTCACAGGTTTGGGTGGGGAAACCCCCCACTGCCTAGTCTTGATCCCTTGGGACTGAAACCTGGGGTTTCTGCTGTGTCTGGGTTTGGCTTGAGAAGACCTGGAGGGGGCTGGAAAGGACCAATTTTTAGAGGGCCGGTGCCTACTAAATCTAGGAGGCTGAACTTGTAAGAAATCTTTAACAGTCTGCATAGATTTAGCTTTATCTTCCATCTTTTTAAGAACTTCCTCAGCCTTGTTGCCAAACAGGTGGTCCTGATTTACGGGAGCATCCAACAATTTAGCTTTAACATGATCAGGCAAAGATTGCTCCTTAAGCCAAGCATGCCTTCTGAGCACAGACCCAGTAACAGCAGCCCTGCAAGAGACCTCTAATGAATCAAATCCACATTGCAAAATATGTTTTACAACCTGTTCAGCAGAATGCATTAAATTCTGTAATTCTTTATTTTCAGCGCAGTCAGGAATTAACATAATTTTCTGTTTCAGCAATCCAGTAACATGTTGTTGATACTTTAACATATGAAACTGACAGTTTAAAGCCCTAATGGCCAAGGCTGCAGAAGTGTAAACTTTCTTACACCAACTATCCAGCAGCTCCGGACCCATCCGCAGGTTCCACAGTTCAAATATTGTGCGGCATACTAGACTCTGAAAGGGTCTCAGTAGAGGCCTGCGAGTCAGAAGTAGCGGGTATCAGGGGCTGCAAAAGCACCTCACTAAGTACCGATGAACTGGCGACTGGCTTAGGAGAAGCTTCGTCGACAGCTTTGGACCTCTGCAGCCTATCTCTGTCTTTAACTTTGTATTTTTTCGGAATCCCGGTAGTCGGAAGGCTAACCGATGACATTTCTGGATAATTAAACTGAGAACCGAAATATTTAGAAGCGAAAATATACCGACGACAGATACTGCGCTGTTTAAATAAAGCACAAAACTGACAGCAAGGCACGTTTTGGTCAGGGCCTAGGCAAGGAATACAGTACGAATGAAAATCTTTGTGAGGTATTTGCTTTCAACAAGTAATGCAATTCTTAACTTTTACTGACATCGGTAAGGAGCAAGAAAAAGTTTCTCCAACGGGGTACTTAGCTTTTAGTTGAAGACTTCGGATGTGAAACTCGAAAAAGAAAATTTCAGGAGTCGGCCGACCGGCACTTGCGAACTGCTTCTGCTTCGGGCACTGCATGGCAAGAAAGACTGATGTAATGGCATCGGCTAATGTCATGGAAGAAGGGACAGCAACCGACGCAGGACACAAGACTTTGTTAATCAGGCCGACTGAGGGATACTGCAAGCAGATAACCCAAATGTAATGACTGCAACATTGAAACACGAAGAACATCATGAAATTGGAAGGGGCAAGGCTCCCCTGGCCAGATGGGAAGGACAAGCCGGGAGCTCCAACTCTATCTGGGCCTTGAGGAAGCTCCTCATCATCCTGCCCATGTCTGAAGGCAAGAGACTCCTAGAAGATCTAGAGGAGGAAAAGGAGTGGGTAGACTTGGAGGGAGATCTCCCTGACCTACTGCCATGGGCTGGGGAGCGGACTACGACCTCTGTGTAGAGGTAGTAAAAACAACCTCCTCCAAGACTATAATCGGATCCAATGACTCTGTCAGATCTGAAGGCCCACGAAGGCAGCGGACAGATCTAATGAACTGGTCGGATCTGAAGCTGGACTGATCTTAGTCTGATCCGAGGGCCTCTGATCCGGAGAGGCCCTGGATCCGAGAGACTGCTCCATGGCTCTCTGCTCCCAAGACCTCGGATCCAAGATGGACCAGGCTAGAGTCGGACCTGGAGACTTAGGATCTGACAGCCTCAGTTTCTTTGAGGGAGCTAGCTAGAGAGAAGGGGTCTTCCTCTTTGGCTCATAAGAGGAAGCCTTTGAGGGGGAAACAAAGGGCCCCCCTGGGCCAGACCCTTTAGCAAAAGCTTGTTGCAGCACTCTGCTAAAGCCCTCAGGTTAAATGCAGCACAAAGGTCGCGTTCAACCTCAAGGTGTGGAGAGCCCACGCAATATACACACTCCTTGTGCATGTCAGAATGAGGCATTTTCCGACCACACAAGGAGCACTTCTTAAAACCAGCTGGTTTATCAGCAGTAATCTAACTAAGTTAACTAAACTACTACATTAAAAACATCAACAACAACAAACAACTAACACAGCCTTAATGGCTACTAGATAAAGGGTGCCAAAACCCAACACACTAACTTAACAAGGAAAACCTAAGCTAAGGGAAGGGAGGTAATAAGTACAATAACTATGATAACAACTACACTAAAACAATACACTAGAAACTACCTAGAATTAAGAAGAAGAGAAAAAATGCACTTAACTAACTAGAGCTACTGAAAACATGTCTGCACAGGATCAGGATACACAACAAGTGAGATCTGGGGGTCAAAATGTGGCAGGGCATCATGGGAAAGGGGACAGACTTCGATCCATCTGTAGTATACTGTCAGCTCAGATCTGATATTAGATCCAAGACCTTATAGTGATGAATGATGACTTGGATAACATCAGATCCGCTGGATATAATCTTTAACACCCACTTGTTTTGAGTTATATCAGTCCAGGCGGTAGGGTACAAACAAAAATTACCCCGGACTGCCTACAGAGATGAACAGTCGGGCAGAGCTTCAGGAGCAGTGATAGGATCTATCAGAGAAAGGCTCCCTGAAGCCCTGATTCTGCAATCCGCTCTGCCCCTGGGGCGGCATCTCTCATTGAAACTTCCTCCTCTGCCTCTAGAGGAAGGATCCCCATGTTGATCTTGGGAAGACCCCTAAGATTTACAGAACCACATTTTCTTCCCACTGCACTGGTTTCTAGAAAAGGTACGCTGAGGAGTAGAAAAATAGACCCTGATGTTACATAACATCTTCCCTTCTTGCGGGCTGCGGGTTTGGGTCTCTTTGACCGATGGACCAAAAAGCGAGGCTCCATCAAACGGGGCACTGACAAAGGATGCCTTAAAAGGTTCTGCGAAATCAGAAAGCCTCATCCAGGCATGTCTTCAAATAGTAATGCCCAAGCCAGCTGCCCAGCACCCTCTGTAGAACGGTGGATAAGCCTCATATAAGAATTAGACAAAGACAAAAGACTTGTCAGTCAGAGGGAGACCTTCTTGAAGTCCTTCACCGACATGATCTTGCCCAGAGAGTAGAAAGTTCCTTCACCAGTTCCCTCTGCAATAGAGTAAAGTGTGCCAAGTAGTTCAACACTCTCAGTGAAAAAGTGGCAGAAGCATAAATGCGCTTCCCAAAAGTATCTATCATTCTGGACTCCATGTTTGGTGGATGGACAGTGGAGCTCTGTTCGGCTAGCTCCTTTTTGGTAACTGCTTCCACAAATATGGCACCCACTAGAATACCCTTGGTCCAATATGGTCTGTCCTTACAGAGAGATAAACATTTGTCTGGGCCCTTTGGAATTGGTTTGCTAGCGTCCGACTACTTTCAGGCCCAGCCGGAAACCAAATCCACGAGCTTATTTGCAGGGGAAACCACTCAGTATGTAGATGAGCCTGTCCTAAAAGCCTCCAAAAACACAGACTCCTCTGAGAATGGTGGTTGGGCTGACCAACCACCTCTTTGCCTCAAGATCTCTAAAATGTCTCCAAAGGAGATGTCCTCAAGTGCTGATCTGGGGGATCCTTCCCCTTCATCGAAGTATGTGTCCTCCGTAACAGACTCAAAGGGGGAGTCAATGTGCCTCCTTTTGCATGTCCTCTTATAAGAAATCTCCTCTGTGGAATGTTCAGGGGAGGTCTTGGAAGAGGAGGGGACCCTGTCTGGGGGAAGTGTATGGAGACTAGTCTGGATGGCTGACTCTGGACAAGTATGACAGGCTCAAGTCTTTGATCCAAGGGAAGTCGATTGGAGGGGTCATAGCTCAAAAAGACTAGATCCCTATGGCTAGAGAAGGACCCTTCTACAACTTGGAATGCCAAGGGGCCTGGTGAATCCTTTCCCAGTTCCACTAGAGCGGAAGCTACTGAAGAAAAGAGGGCCAGGATACCTGAGCTCTGGGTTCCAGGTAGAAATGGACTTGAGTTGTCCAGTGCCAAAGCACCGGGGGGAAGAGATGGCTCAGACATAGTTGGAGCCTATCCCTTCCCCCTGATCTGACGGGGACATCCAGGATCTGAGACCCACTGTGATCCAAAGACAATGAAGCAGAGAAGGTCAAGGTAATAGGTGGAGTGAGGAAGGGAAGCTCCTCATACTCGACCCCAGATCTCTCAGTTTGCTATGATCCTTAGACTCCGATACAGAGGGGCAGATCGGAGGAGACTAAGCTCAGAGGGAAATACTCGTAGAACCCACAGGGGATGGCGTAGAGAAGATCTCCAACTGGATCACAGTCTTGATAATCTTCCTAATCATCCTGTCCATGTCGGCCTCCAAATGGCTTCTAGATGACCTGGAAGAAGCAAATGGCAGGGGACTGCAGTGCCTCGTGGGAGTCTGCTGAAGTCTGAGGGAAGAAGCTGACTCAATGCCCAGCGCCGGCATGGGACCCCTAGCTGTAGGATCTGTATACCCAGGATCTGAGAAGGAAGGAGCAGCTTCGGGAGAACTTCAGATAAGATAAGAATCAGAGGGATCCGAAAAGTGCTTCAGATCCGCCTGAGCAGACATGGGGCTAGGATTCAAAGTCGTCAGATCCGAAGACCTCAGAACTTTGGAGGGTGGCTCCAAAGATACTCTTGAGGACATATGAGGGCCCTTCTTGGAGTTATAGGACCCTGCCATACTCTGAGGGGGTTTGAGCCCCTGGAGAGAAACTGGAAGCAGGCAGAAGGCTCTGTAAAATCAACTTATTTCTGCAGTCAGCTATAGCCCCAGGATTAAAAGCTCTCACCGACAGAGCAGGCTGACTGCAGATGCTCTGGACCCAGACAATAAATACACAGGGAATGGGCATCGGAATGCAGGAACTTACGGCCACATTCCAAGCACCTTTTAAAGCCAGAAGGTTTCTTTGACATTTTATTTATTTAATATTTGTTCACCAGAAAGTCCGACTTGGTACAAAGTGGAGGCCCGGGGAGAAACACTCCAGATGCATGTCTTTGTAATGTGGGAGGAAACCGGAGCACCCAGATGAAACCCACACAGGGAGGACATGCAGACTCCACACAGAAGGCACCCCAGCTGAGAATCAAACTGGAGAACCTCTTGCTGTGAAGCGACAACACTACTGCTGCACCACTGCGTCGTCCCAACATGTGTTGTTGTGTGGTAGTCAAGCCACATCAAGAACACAAACAAGACATACAGGCACAAGAGAAAAAAACACGGCAAAACACAACTACTGACCAGAAGAAAGCCCAAGACCAACTACCTGTGTAACTAAACAAATAACTAAACTACTACTTTTTTTTTCTTTTTTTAAATACTTAACAGCAACAAGAGCGGAAAACAGAAAAACCCACAGACCAACGGGTAACACCAGAAAGTGAGGCAAAGGGATAGGGATAAGCTGCCGGTAAGAGAAGGGAAGGAAATATACCCAAACAAGTGAAGGGGAGGAAAATCAAAAAGAATAATATAGTATACGAAGAAAACACTTATCTGAGAAAAACACCACACTCTGTAAGAAATTTTGCTTGGGACTCAATGACCAAGTGTAACACAGCTGGCTGCAAATGAGATCTGAGGGGGCTAGTTAGGGGATGGTGCATTATGGGAAGAGAGGAGCTTGAGACTTGGATTCTAGTCTGAAGAAATGAGGTTGAGTCGGATCCGTAATCCATACATGAGGAGGAATGAAAGAGAACATCAGGTCATAAGGTTTATATCAGAAATTTAGAAGGTGGGGGGGTGACAAAACAATGTATATAGCTGGGAGATGCTAGTAAAACAATTCAGGTATTGGTGAAGACTGGTTGTGGGGCATATGATTCTGAGTGAAGAGAAATGGTTTGATAATATGGCATGCTGAAGATAGTGGCATTTATCCTGACGAGATACAGGCATTATACTTTACATTATACAAATTGGTCAGATGAAAATTGTGCCTGGCATTTATAGCTGACGAATGATACACTAAGAAATAAAAGTGGATTGATTTGGGCTACCGACCTCCTAAAATTAAGTGAGAGAGGTACTAATTATAGAATGCATAAAAAAGAAAGTACAGTTGTGTACATTTACCACAAATGTAGATGTTCGAGTGTATTCACTGTTGCAGTCATCACACTTCGGTTATCTGCCTGCAGGCAGCCCTCAGTTGGCCGAATACTAGACTTAGTATTTCTACGTCAGATGCTGTCACTCCAGGATTGACAACAGGTTGTCTGGGGTTTAAAAACAGGCAGCCGACGCCATATCAGTTTTTCTTGCCCCAAATGTCAGGAGCCCCCCAAATAAGGAGCTAGGTTATGGTGGGGGAAAACACTACCAGTAAAAAGTAAATACCAATACCAAATACCCCGGAAGGGGTGAGTAATAGGCACAGAGAGGAGAGAGATAGAAAACCAGGGGGCTAGAGGGAGGGAAACCAGGACTGCAATTACGAACACACTCGAACATCTACATTTATGGTAAGTGTTCACAACTGCACTATGTTATTCGTGTTTCAATGTTGCAGTCATCACACTTGGGTGGATTCCCAAAGCTGAAGAAAAGTGGAGGCAGTCAAGAAGAGTTAGGGCTGGCCAGCATGCCTTGCAGGACTACTGTAGCAAAACCTGCCCTGGATTTGGAAAAGGTAGGCAGGTGGTAATGCTTGGTGAAGGTGTGTACAGAACTCCAGGCAGCAGCTTCCAGGATGTCCCAGGTAGGGACTCCCCTGAAAAATGCTGTAGAGGTAGATGTTGCCCTAGTGGAATGTGTTCTGGCCCCCTGAGGGGATGGTTTCCCATGGTGCGTGTAGCAGAAATGGATGCAGTGTGCTATCCATTTGGAAATGGTTTGTTTTGAAATGGCCTTGCCCTCTGCTCCTGTTACAAAGCTAACTAACAACTGGTCAGATTTTCTGAAGGGCTTAGTCCTATCAAGGTAGAATCTGAGCCGTCTGTGCACGTCCAAGGAGTGCAGGATCCTTTCCCCTTTATTTTGAGGATTAGGGAAGAAGGTTGGCAAATGGATGGATTGGTTGAGAGCCACACTGGACACCACCTTAAGCATAAAGGAAGAGTTGGCCCGGAGGGAAATCCTGTCAGTATGGAAAATAATGAAGGGTTCCACCGCCATCAGTGCTTGCAGTTCAGACAATCTTCTAGCTGAAGTGATGGCTAGAAGCAAGACTGTTTTCCAAGAGAGGATTTTTAACTCTGCTGATGCAGCAGGTTCAAAAGGGGGGAGAGTGGGTTTTTCCAGTACAAAGTTAAGGTCCCAAGCAGGGGTGGGTGCTCTCCTTGGTGGCCTTAAGTTGCTTTCCCCTCTCAGGAACTGTTTGATCAAAGGGTGCGAGAAAAGAGGTGTCTCAGTGTTGTAATGAGCAGAAATGGCTGAGGCATGTATCTTAATGGAGGAGAAGGACAGGCCTTTGTGGAGTTGATCTGCTAAGTAATCCACGATTAGTGGCAGGGAGGGCAGAGTTGTGTCCTCTCCTTTGGACTGAATCCATGAGCAGAACCTTTTCCACTTATCAGCATAGAACTTTCTTGTACTGGGTCTTCTGGCTTCAAGAATGACGTCCAGCACCTGCTTGCTTAGGGTTGCTGGTGGAGAATTCAAGGGATAAGCCAGGCTACATGATTTAGGGTTTGCAGTTGTGGATGCAAAATCTGTCCCTCCTGCTGAGAGAGCAGGGTTGGGGTCTGGTGTAGATGCCAGGGTGGCACAGGTGTCAGACTGCGCAGGAGTGGGTACCAGTGCTGACGTGGCCAGTCCGAGGCAATCAGAATTGTCCATGGCCTGTCTTGTTTTATCTTGAGTAATACTTTTGAGAGAAGGGGCAGAGGGGGAAAGGCATAGATTGAGAGCTTTCCCCATTGAAAAGATAGGGCATCCGCATTCCAGACCCTGCTGTGAGGATTCCTGGTGCAGAATTTGCTGAGCTGGTGGTTGTAGAAGGAGGCAAAGAGATCCATCCCTGGGGTGCCCCATTTCTGAATCAGAAGGTTGAAGGTGCTGGGCTCCAATTGCCACTCGTGTGGGTCTAGGGGATTTCTGCTTAAGTCATCTGCCAGTGAGTTTTGATTACCTGGCAGGAATTGAGCTTGTAGATGGACTTGAATGTCCAAGGCAGTGTTCCACAGGGCTATGGCTACCTTGCAGAGTGGGTAGGAATGGGTTCCCCCCTGCTTGTTGATGTACCACATAACTGTGGTGTTGTCTGTTTTTATTAGCAGTTGTCCTGGAAATAGTAGGGATCTGAAAGTTGTCAGGGCATTCTGTACAGCTAGCATCTCTTTTTGGTTGATGTGCAGATGAATTTGACTTGGGCTCTAGTGTCTCTGAACACATTTGCCATCCATGTGAGCCCCCCCCCCAGGCATAGTCTGATGCTTCTGTGGTTAGGGTCTGGGCAGTGTGGGGTTGAGTAAATGGCAGTCCCTTGTTGTGGTTGCATGCTTCTGCCCACCAAAGGAACTCTGTCCTTAGACAAGGTATGACAGGAATGACTGTTTCCAGGTCCTGAGAATGGTGGCACCAAAGACTTTTTAAGTACCACTGAAGTTTCCTCATATGCAGTCTTGCATATGGAATTAGCAGTATGCATGAGGCCATGAACGCTAGGGCTTGCAGTATTTTTCTTGCTGATAGCTGGGTTCTGGTGGCCATTTCTTTGAAGTAGCCTGTCAGATAGACTTGTTTTTCTGAAGTGAGGAATGCCATCTGGGAAGTTGTGTCCAAGCTTGCTGCCAGGAATACAATCTTTTGACTAGGTAACAGTTTTGATTTCTTTTCGTTGATGGCATACCCCAAGGAAGTGAGAAGTGAAAAGGTTTTTTACAAATGCCAGGTTCTGCAGCAGCAATTCCTGACTGTCTGCCTGAATCAGGAAGTCGTCCAAGTAGGGATAAATTTGGATATTTCTCTGCCTGCAGTATGCAATGGCTGGAGCCAGGCATTTTGTGAATACCCTGGGCGCAGTAGATAAGTCAAAGGGAAGTGAAGAGAAGTGATAATGCATAGATCCTGCCCTGAAACATAGATACTTCCTGCATAACTCCCTTATGGGGATGTGCAGATAGGCTTCTTTTAAGTCTAGGGTGACTAACCAGGCATCCTTGGCTAGCATAGGAAGAAGCTGTTGCAGGGTAAGCATTTTGAATTTTGGTACCACCAGGAAGGCGTTGAGAACTGAAAGATCCAGGATTGGCTGCCAAGAACCCTCTTGTCTGGAGAAGAATCTTTGACCCCTCTGTTCCACTGGAACCGACTGAATAGCTCTGATATCGAGCAGGGAAAGTACTTGGTTTTGAGCCTCTGCCCACTGTTTTGGAGGAAGGTCTGGAAAGCAGCTTGGGGTTGGCAGTGAATGGAAATAAAATCTGTACCCCTGGGATACAATGTTGAGGATCCACCAGTCCTGAGTGATGGACATCCAGTTTTTTGCATGAAGGGCAAATTTTCCTCCTAGGGGCACAAGCAATTGGGCAGGGCTGGAAAGTGGAGTAAATAAGACATTGTGAGCTTTTTCCATAAGGAGGTGGCTTACCACTCCCTGTTTTAGGGGTGGGGGCACTCCATTGCTTAGATCTCTGCATACCCAGAGACTGTAGTCTGGGTGGTTTGCTTCCCCTGAGTCTGGTTTGAGAAGGCCTGGAGGGGGCTGGAAAGGACCAGTGTTTTGAAGGGCAATGCCTACTAAATCTAGGGGGTTGCACTTGTAAGAATTCCTTAACAGTCTGCATAGATTTAGCTTTTTCTTCTATCTTTTTAAAAAACTCTTCTTTTTGGTGCCAAACAAAAAGTCCTTATTCAAAGAAGCTTCTAGTAACTTTGATTTGACATGGTCTGGCAAGGTCTGCTCCTTCAGCCAAGCATGTCTTCTCAGTACAGAGCCAGTGACTACTGCCCTGCAAGATGCTTCTAGGGTGTCAAAGCCACACTGCAAAGTATGCTTACTGACTTGGCTTGCAGAGTACATAAGCTCTTGCAATTCTTTATTTTCTGCACAGTCTGAAAAAGTTGCCACTTTTTGTTTAATGAGTTTCATAATATGTTGCTAGTACTTCAGCATGTGAAACTGGCAATTCAATGCCCTAATAGCAAGAGTTGCAGAGGTATATACCTTCTTACCCCCATCTTTCCAAAGCTCTGGAATCCCTGTCCGAAGGGGTGGGATTCCTGGCTGTAGTAGCCTCTTTATCTTAAGTATCTTTAGACCCCTGGGAAACGATCTCTGGGTCAGCAGTAGGATTCTTGAAACGAAATTTGTGAGTGTAAGGTACTCTGTAGGACCTGTCTGTTTTCCTAGGGGCAGGAGGTAAAGTGTCAGGAGTAAGACTGGATTCCATAAAAACATCATCCACAACATCCAGGACAGGGGGTATAGCTAAAGGCCTGTGCTGAAGCAATTCAAGAAATTCTCGGAATCTCTTTTTGGACTGAGGATAGTCTTGGCATTCCCAGTGGACATGCTCTCTTAAAGCATGCAAAGTTTCACTAAAAGAAAAATCCTCTGGAGGGGAGGCAGAGGGAATGGATTCCTCTGCATCTGAATCCTCATAGGCAGATAAGGGCATGTCTTCATAATCAGAAATCTTAGAGTCATCGAACTCCTGGTCTGTAGAAGCTGAAGGGGACTGGATTCTTTGTCTCTTTGCAGGGGAAGGCTGACTTCCCCTAATCAACGTAATAAGGTCTTCAGCCAGTCTAAGCATTTGTTTTTGTGGCATGGGAGCATAAGCATGCGCTTTGGTCGTCGGTTTATTAGGTGTAGTGCATACTCTTGTCCTAAGAAATTCGGTAGTTTTGGTTAAAAAAGTCGTCGGTTTGATTCGAACATCGGTAGAGTGAAGAACTGCTTCAGAAGCCAGTGCCTGCACAGTGACTCCGGATCCATCCACGGTAGAGACATCCGCAGGTTCCATAATCGAAGAAGCGTCTTGCAGCATACCGGACTCTGAATGGGTCTCAGTAGAGGCCTGCGACTCCACTGAAGCAGGCATCAGGGGCTGCGAAAGCTCCTGAGTACTGGCGACTAGCTTAACGGAAGCATTGTTGGCAGTTTTGGACCTATGCGGTCTGTTTCTGTCTTTATCCTTACGTTTTTTCGGAATATCGGTAGTTGGATGGCTTACAGAAACCATTTCAGAATACGGAGATCGAGAGCAAAAGACTTTAGTGACAAAGAGAGCACGATGACGAATGGTTCGGGCGTTCAAAAAGGCACAAAACCGACAGCGCGGGATGTCGCGGTCTGGGCCTAAACAGGTGACGCAGTAAGAATGAAAATCTATGTGAAGTATTTGCTTTCCACAGACAAGACAACTGTTAACTTTTTCTGACATCGGTTAGAGCAAGAAAAAAGGATCCCCAACGGGGTACTTAGCTTTAGAAGACTTCAGGATTATTCAAATTGTAAATGAAAATTCAGGTAGCGGCCGACCGGCACTTGCGAACTGCTTCTGCTTCAGGCTGCTTGAAAAGAAAGACTGATGTAATGGTGTCGGCTGCCTGTTTTTATACCCCAGACGACCTGACGTCAATCCTGGAGTGACAGCATCTGACGCAGAAATACTAAGTCTTTGGTATTCTGGCTGACTGAGGGCTACCTGCAGGCAGATAATCCAAGCGTGATGACTGCAACAGTGAAACACGAAGAACATCTATAACAAGAGATAGATTTGTGAAACAAATGTTACAGGGGATGTGGAACCAAATTCCAGTTGAAGTTAAAATTTCTAGTTAATTAAGAGTTTAAAAAAAGGTTAGATGAATATATGGGCGATGACAGATATAAACCTGAATTATCTATAAAGTTATGAAAAAAAGAGCTGAAATAGAAATGAAAATAATCTATTTACCATAACAATAGATCCACATTATCTGCTTTTTGTCTGGTTCAACCATGCCTTGTCAGATCTAATTGGGTCCAACCTCTGCACCAATTGTTAAGCTTCTTGGTTCCAGGCCTCTGACTCCTCCCCTACCCATAAATTCCTCTACTCCATCTAAGTACCTCAGATCAAGTTGGCCCCAGTAAAATAATCCATAGTAATCACATTCAAGATCAAACCTAGCATACAAGTAAAAAGTAGGATTGGATGACAGTCAAGGACTGCTCACAGACAGGGTGTGCAAGAAAACTACCCAGTCACCAGATGCCCACTTGTTCAATATGGAAAGGTGCAGGAGGGAGGGAGGTTGAACCAGACAAAAATCAGACAACATGGATCTATCGTTAGGGTAAGAACATAACTTTATATACAATGTCGATTTTTGTCCGATTCAACAATGGGACAGGTTCAAGCTGTTTTACCTAGGTGGCAACAAGGAAGGATATTCCTGTGAATGGTGGAACCAGAGGAAGAATGTGATCTGGGCTGTACATCCAGCTTGTAATGAGAAACAAAAATGTGAACTGCTGACCAAGTTGCTGCAGCACAAATATCATCAATAGGTAGTCTATTAGTAAAGGCTGTTGACATGGGGACAAGACCTTTTTATTGTAGACAAAAGAAATGCAGTCTGATAACCATCTGGAGAGAGTAACCTTATCAACTGCTTTGCCTAATTTAGTTTTTGAGAAAGCAACAAACGATTGATCACATTTTTGAACTTCGTGTTCCTATGAAAACAGAACCTAAGTTGACAATGAATGATCAGCACATGTAAAATATATTCACCTTTGTTTAAGAATTTGAGGAAAAGGACTAGTAGTTATTGACTGATTTAATCTCAGGTGCAACCTTAGGAAGTAAGGAAGGATGCGTTGGTTCTCAAGGAAACTCTGTCTTTATGGAATACTAGATAGGGAGTTCTTACAGGAAAGTGCTTGCATCTCTGAAATCCATATGGCTAACATAACAGCCAGCTGAAAATTTGTTTTCCAAAAGAGAAACTTCGACAGTTTATGTTGCTGGTTCAAAAGGGGGTTGAGTTAATGCCTGTAGCATGACAGTAATAGCCCAGGGAAGTACTGGATCCCTGATAGGTGGTTATAGAAGAAAAGTTCCTTTCAAAAAGGCTTTAGAGACTCTTAAGGAAGTTAAAGAATTGTCATCCTGACCTGTCTGGAAATTTGAGATTGCAGCCATTTGCACTTTAATAGTCAAATAATTAAATCCACTGTGGAAAAGTTCAGACAGGTATTCTAATATGGAATGAATGGAAGCAGAAAAAGAGTCTAAACCTTTTGACACAGCCCAAATGAAAAAATCTTTTCCATTTGCTATGACAAATCTTCTTAATGGATTGTTTTTGAGAGGCTGATATGATCTGAACAACTGAAGATGGAAGCCTGGCATCTCAGGTTAATGTTAGAAATGGCAAAACCAAGAGGTCAATTTTTACAGATCTCTGGTCCGGGGAGGCAGCCTGAATGGGTGTGTTAAAAGGTTTGGATACTAATCCAACATCCATAGTGGATTTTCTAGTAGAGGGCATAGGAAGGGAAACATGTTTGTCGGGGCCAGAAGGGGTAATGAGGATCACTCTTGTCTTGTACATTCTTGCTTACTGGATGAATTTGTTCATTAAAAGAAAATGAGGAAAGGCATAGAGGAGACCAGGGGGCCAGTTGTGGACCACAGAATACTTTTGTGACTGCCCCTGTAGAGAGATTAGAGCAAAGTGACTGCTGCACTTGTTTAGGTTGGAAGTGAAGAGATCACAGTGAGGTTGGCTCCAATGATGGAAGACCATAGTTGTCACTGTTAGATTGCATGACCACTCGTGAGGCATTAATACAGACCTGCTCAGTTTGTCTGCTAGTACACTGGACATCCCTAGTATATGTACTGCTATCAGAAAGTGATGAGAAGACATCACCCATTGCCAAATCCTCATGGCCTCGTGACATAGGGAATAAGAGCATGTTCTTCCCTGTTTATTGATTTATCAGATTACTGACATTGCGTGACTGTACAGAAATCACACTCCTGGGGAGGACATCCTGGAATGCCTGTTACACTAGAAGGACTGCTTCCATCTCCACGATACTGACGTGAAGATTGACCTCTGTGTGTGACCAAGTACCTTGGACTGTCTTCCCTTCAAAATGCCACCCCCCCCAACCCTAGAAAGGCAGTATCTACAGTTACTACAGCCAAAGGAGGTTCCATTTGGAATGGACATCCTGTCACTGAAAGAGATTTTATCTACCAGGAAATGTGTTGTCTGTAGATTCAAGTTATGCAAATATTCATATGCAGTGAATGAACATTTTGAAACCATTGCATGGCTAGGCTCCACTGAAGTACTCTCATGTAAAACCTGGTTAGTGGAACCATGAGGATTGTGGAAGCCATTAGACCTAATAGACGAATAATCAGTTTTGCTGGAAGGGAAGAGTGATGGAGTACCTGTGTAGCTGTGAGGTGCAGGTAGAGCACTCTGGAATGGAGGAGTCTGCCAATCAGTACAACTGAATCCAGGTGACATTTGATACATTCCATTTGTTGTGTTGAGGTAAGATGACTTTTGGGTAGGTTGATTATGTTCCATCTAATGCAAGATCTAGGGATCATAAGGTGCAGATCACTGGAGGTAAAAGTTAGGAGCCAATCACTGAGATAAGGGAAAACTTGGATCCCCAGCACACAGAGATTTGATGCCACCACTGCCATTATCTTGGTAAACAACCTGGGCTGTGGTGAGACAGAAATGAAAGGCTCTGAACTGATGATTGGCTGCTAGCTGGAAATGGAGGAATTTCAATGAACACGTCTGTATTTTTACATGATAGCATGCATCCTGGAGATTTATGCAGCACATTCAATCATCTTTCCTCATTAGAGGCAAACAGGACTGAATTGTGAACATCCAAACTTTTGTCTGCTTTACAAATTGGTTTAAATGACTCCGATCCAAAATGGGTTTTAGGTCCCTATTTTCACGGGTGCTAACAAGAACACTGAATAGACTCTGGACTCTAATTCATCTTTGGGGACTGGATGGAGGACTCTTCTCTTAGCATCTTGGAAACTTCTGTTGCTGCTAGTTCCCATTGACTGGGTCGAGGATTGGGAGCTTTTTATTTACTGGATGAAGGAAAAGGGAATTGAATAGCCACCAGAAATCATGTTTCACACCCAAGAATCTGTTATATTTTGCCAGGCTTGTGGGTGCATGGATAAGGGCCCCCATCTGCCTCCAGAGTACAATAGTTGCGCAAACCTTCAGGGAGCACTGATGAGGCTTCACAGTGAAGGGATGGTGAAAGCCCTGATTGTGCGGTCCTGCTCTGCCTCTTGGATACCATTCATTGTAGCTACCTCCTCTTCTGCCATGAGAAGATATATCCCTGGGCTGTCATGATAAGAACTCTGTGACTTGTGGAACCACATTTTCTTTCCAACCCTTTAATTTCTAGAAAAGGTTCTCTGTGGGGTGGAGAAATGGATTCTTGCTGCAGAGAAAGTTTTACATCTTGCTGACTTCTGCTTAGTGTGTCTTTTACCTTGGGTCCAAAGTGGAGCCATCAAAGGGGCATTGATGAATGATGTCTTAAAGCTTTCTGCAAAATCAGAAAGATGCATCCAGGCATGCCGATGCTTGCTGATGTCAGTGCCTATCACCCTAGCCATGCCATCAGCTGCATTGGAAAGCAGTCACATGGTACACTGGAAGTAAACTGGAGGGTAAAAATCTGGGAGTACACAGTCTTCTGAACATCTGCAGGCAGATTATCTGAGAGAGACTTTGAGACCTCTTTGGTCAGGTCACTCTGGAATCATGTAACATGGGCCAAATAATTCAGTGCTGTAAGTGCAAAACTTGCTGAAGCATATGTTCATTTCCAAACTGGTCCACAGCACTAGACTCCCTGATAGAGGGATGGACAGAGGAACTTTCCTCTGATAGTTTATTTTTAGTAGCTGCTGCTACCATCACAGCATCCACTGGTGGACATTTCCTCCAGTATTAACTTTCTTTTAATGAAGCCAATATCTTGTCAGTTTTTTTTGTTTTTGGGGGGGGGGGGATTGCATCCACCAAATCAGAGTATTTCCTTACCTGTAATCCAAGTACAGAGATGTAAGTAAACAAAATATACTAGGAACACAGTCAAAAGGTTCGCTGATGGAATCCAAAAAGGGTCCGAGTCCGAAAATGAAGTAAATAGTTTATTTTGCCACGAAAACCAAAATAAAAATACTTATAACACATAAATAAAAACACTTAGAACACATAAACGCTATAACAAGTAATAATAAGTTTTCGTACAAACTTCATCAGATGTGAATACCCCTGACTATAAAGCATGAGCTTATATGTGTGGCTAGAAATCCTAAACCAATCACTATCTAAAAGCAATTAATTTGAAACCAATCACATTTTTTATAGTCAGGTGTATTCACATCAGATGAAGTTTGTACGAAAACGTATTATTACTTGTTATAGCGTTTATGTGTTCTAAGTGTTTTAATTCACGTGTTATAAGTATTTTTATTTTGGTTGTCGTGGCAAAATAAATTATTTACTTCATTTTTGGACTCAGACCCTTATTTGGATTCCATCAGCGAATCTTTCCTTACCTGTTCAGCCACGAGGTCAATGACTAGTACTACCCAGGATGATGATGAGCCAGAACCAAAGGCTTTCAGGAATACAAACTTGTCTGGTGAAGGATTCTCGGTGGACCACCCCCTCTCTGCTTCATCAATTCAAGAATATCACTTAAGGTTACGTCTTCCAAGGGAGAGCTAGGGGAGCCTTCACCTTCATCCAAGTCTGTGTCTTCAGTGAAAGACTGCACATGGACATGAGTCTCTGTGCTTCTGTTTGTACGCCTGTTTCTTATGAAATTGTTCCTGTGGAAGATCAGAAGTTTCCAAATCAGAGTGGGAGCTAATGTAACATGCAGCTTCAGAAGCTTGTGGTACTGACTGCCCATTTGACAGAGTGAGGAGAAGTAGAAGCAGAATCCTGCCAGGGTTTGGAAAGAACTGAGCTGGACAGAAGCATCTTGTTCTTCTCCATCGATAGGACCCTTTTAAAAGCCTCGAAGGCCAAAGTCGCCATCAGCCCCATAGACTTCCTCCTATCTGCAGACAGAGCAGATACCTCTGAACCGATGGGTCACAATCCCAAAGTTAATTCTGGTTCAGCGCTATTGTGTGCTGAGGCCTCAAGAGGGAGGGATGGTTCTGGCAACTTCAGTCTCGACCCATTATGTCGAATCTTGGCACTGAAGCTTCTGCTCTGAGTCACTTTCAGGTCTAAACATATTGGAGTCGATAAAGGAAGGAATGCTGTCAGAGCTGAAGGAACTTGAACTGTTAAATCCGACAAAGGCACCATGGGGGCAGGTTAGATCCAAGGTAGTCAGGACTGAATAGCAGACTGGACCAGAGAA
The DNA here is from genome assembly GCF_019279795.1 of Protopterus annectens. Taxonomy (NCBI): domain Eukaryota; kingdom Metazoa; phylum Chordata; order Ceratodontiformes; family Protopteridae; genus Protopterus; species Protopterus annectens. Next base: position 608,075,480 of record NC_056747.1, read on the forward strand.
AGAAGAGAAGGGGGGTAGCTTTGCCAAGACTCAGTACATGCCCAGGGGATGGCATCAAGAGAACCCCAAACTGGATTTGCTTTCTAAGGAACTTCTGGATCATTCTGTCAATATCTTGTTCGGTTAGGCTTCTGGATGACAGGGTAGAAAAAGTCACCAAAGATGGTCTTGAATGAAGTATCGGGAAATGTAACCTCAGACTCACCAGATCCGGAGAGAATCAGGACTGATGAGGACAGGGACGGTTCTGAGAAACTGCTCTTTCCGACTATCTAGCATTGTTCAGATACAGCCTGGCCGCCACAGTCGGATCTAGAGAACGTTTCCTTGATTTATCAGAATCTGCTTTGTTTAACTCAGTTTTGCCTTTAGCCTTCTTCTTTTCTTTTACTTTCTCTTTTTCCCTTTTTTTTTTCTTTTAGTTTGACTTTGGCTGTGCTTTCACCTTGTTTACTGGTTGGAGAAATAGCAGCAGAGGAGATAGAAGCAGTAGAAATTGAATATCCTGTCTGTGGAGGGAGGAAGCCCTTAACTATGAGCTTCTCTCTCCTAGTCTGGAGTGCCCTGGAACTAAAGGTGGCACAAGCTTCATATTGGGGATCAAGGTGGGCAGTGCCCAAACAATGCACACACAAATGAGGATCCTGGGGAGGGAGTCTGTGTCCACAGTCAGAAAACTTTTTAAATCCCTGGCTATTTGACATTCTTACTTTAAAGATTACGATTAACAAGAAAGGCAAAAATTCGCTATCAACAAATACAATCAAAAATACCTTACTCTAGGTATTGCTATAAAATTTACTAGTAAAACACAATAGACTATGTACTAAGTCTACTATACAGAAAATACACACCAAATACAACTATAGACACAACTACTACCCATCAACTTAACTATATGAACTGTCTAAGTTTAGCAACAAACTAATCCTATCAAAAGTACACACTAAAAACACAAAGTCTAAAACTAGAGAGATAAATCTCTTGGTACGGAGAGAAGAAAAAGGGAGAGATGACTCAAAGGATATATTGTTCTAAACAGCCTTCATAGAACAAGTTCAAAGTCTTCAGGTGGCAAATGAGATCTGAGGTACAAAGATGGAGTGGATGGACTTATGGATAGGGGAGGAGTCACAGCCCTGAAACAAAGAAGCTTCAGAGTCGGTGCCGAAGTCGGATCTGATCAGGTATGACACCTCATGGTTGAATCAGATGAAAATAGAAAACAGTGGATCTAATGTATAAATCAGTCAAGAGGTAAGTCTCAGGAATAGATTGCATTCTTGTAGAAAGTTGGAATTTAGGAGGGAAGAGAGTAGTTGGGGGCACACTGGAAAGCACAATTTCCCTAGTAGAGATCAAGAAAACTACTGCTTGTGATCTGGGGGACAGGCTAGTCTACTTGAAGGGAACACCCATTGTGGAAGCGAGTGGGATGTCCTCTTGCAATAGTCCACTGCACCACCCACCTAGCATCTTACCAAGTGTGGGCAACTAAGACTGGGTAGAAAAGGGGAAAAAAATACTAACGGCCCCTGATGGCTGTCTAAATGACCCCCTTTCGGGTCAAACCTGATCCCAGTGAAGAGGAAGGAACAGACTAACTGGCTGAGAGGAGGTTGATGATCAACAGACAGTGGGGTACAAATATGACAAAAAAAGACAGAGTGAGAGAGAGAGCTACCATTCACTTTTCAACACATTCCACAGACAGAATGCTTAACAAAATATAGAAAAAAAGCTTCTATAGCAGTGTGCTGGCAAAATACTCACTTTAGATTTTCACAGACGAATACATCACAAATACAGGCCCCAGTAATAATAGGTCAGTGATCTTACAGATGAAAGATTAAGTGCCAGTAATATTCTAAATGCACCTAAAGACAGCTCTTCAGCAAAACACAAGGACTTGGAGAAGAAGGGCAATCTAACATGCTAGACTTAGCCCTTGCCACTTAAGAAGGCATCAGATAAGTAAAGAGCAAGCAGTCAGTGAGCAATATTGATCACTCTAGAGTGGTTGTGATACACCGAGGTAAGGACAAGGAGAATAAGCAATTAAGAATGGTAGACTAGCTTTATAACATAGAGATAAAGCAGGATTTCAGAATTAAAACTGGGTGTTAGAGAAGCTGAGCAAGTTACAAGACTTTGCCAAGGAAATACCTCCATATGGAGGCCAACAGATGAGTTTCTAAAACAGGAAGGTTGGCCAACAGATGAGTAACTAAAACAGGAAGGTTGGCCCAGGTATATACAGCACTCTGCAGGTGGCATGTGAACACATGAAAGCATTTGCATGGTATTATCTAAAGTCAAACAGTGTACACAGAGCATGTTACGGCCAAAATCTGAGCAAGGGAAGAAGATAGTTAGCCACATAAAGGAAATTCAGTCTATATGATGTGTATATGACAGCAAAATGGCACCTCTTGCTTCATATTTGGAGTAAGGTCAGGTTGCAGATGAGTTATTCCCACTTGGAAATTTAACACTCCTGATGTAATACCCATGGAAAATTGAGAAATAAATTGGTGAAGACAGAGCTAGAGGGCTATACAGCAAGGCTGATTAAGGAAAAAGTTCAGAGCAGTTGCTTTGAGGTCTCTTCCTTGTTGCTCTGCTCAACATTTAATGTGCCTTCCCCGACACATTAACAACTGTGTTCTGTTGCATGGCTTTAACTGGTGTCTTTATGAGTCAAGACTTAGTTACCTGACAAAAGTAGATAGTTCCATACGTCTGTTGTCATGACCTTTGCTAAATGCACTAAGGATCAGGTTGAACTTTTAGTTATGTACTCACCATAACTTCAGATGTTTGGGATCCATCTCGCCTACATTCTGACTGATGGGTTCGGAGCCGATCCCTCGGCTCCGACTCGGCACGCTTATGCCAAAGAGCGAAGTCTCTTATTGGCTGAGCTTACTATATCCCAGGATGCACCACTACCAGTCCCCCAGATCTAGTTTGTCCGCATACATGCACACATGCACGCCCTGCTTATATAACATCGTCAGATGAAACAAGATAAAACAGTAGAACTCAAAACCGTTCAATCTCTTCTGATCTCCAAGGCAGGGGGAAGGAGGGTGGGTATTAGGAATGTAGGCGAGATGGATCCCAAACATCTGAAGTTATGGTGAGTACATAACTAAAAGATGTTATGTGATCCTATCTCGCCTACATTCTGACTGATGGGACAGCGTCCTAGCACCTGAATCCTGGGTGGCTCACTGGAAAACACTCCTGAGTACCGTGGAACCAAATGATGCTCGTCCTTTAGATGCCACATCCAATTTGTAGTGGGAAATGAAAGTGTGCGGATTGGACCAAGTAGCCGCAGCACAAATTTCCGATATAGCGAGCTTGGAATGAAAAGCTATAGAAGTAGCCATAGCTCTGGTAGAATGAGCTTTGATAGATGTTGTAAGTTGCTTATTCAAGAAGAATAAGCCTGAGTTATGCAATCTCTGATCCATTTGGAGATAGTAGCTTTTGTGATGGTTTGACCCAATTTATTATCTGAGAAGGACACAAACAACTGGTCTGACTTACGAAGTTGCTGAGTCCTGTCTAAATAGAAGCGTAATTGCCTGTGAACATCCAATTTATGGAGAGTGTATTCTGCTTCATTGGAGAATTTTGGGAAGAAAACTGGTAGCTCTAGAGATTGTTGGAGACAGAAACTAGAACAGACCTTTGGGACAAAGGATGGATTAGGCCTAAGTGATACTCTATCCTTGTGGAAAATCAAGTAAGGTGGCTTAATAGACAGGGCTTGAAGCTCTGAAACTCTTCTTGCAGAAGTAATTGCAACTAAGAAGGCAGTTTTCCAAGACAGATATTTTAACTCACATGTAGCAGCCGGTTCGAAAGGGAAGATGTTAATGCGCGAAGCACCAAATCAAGATCCCACGAAGGTGCAGGATGAAAAATTGGGGGTCTTAATAGGCCCGCACCTTTAATGAAAGTTTTGCATAGTCTGCTGCTCATCAATGGAGGATCCATGGATTCGTGGAATTTAGAGATAGCCGCTAGTTGGACTTTAATAGTAGAGACAGAAGATCCTTGATTAAACAGGGATGTTAAGAATTTCAAAACCTCTGGGATAGGAGCAGTGATAGGGTCTAAGCCCTTGAGTTGAGCCCAGATAGCAAACCTCTTCCACTTGCTGAGGTACAATTTGTTAGTGGTGGGTTTGTGGGCCGAAGATAAAATGTGAACAACTTCCGGGTCTAGTGTGTGACTTCTGACTAAAGTCGGAAGTGGAGGAGCCAAGCTGTCAATTTCAAAGATCGAAGGGACTGATGCTGATGTCCCGACTGATGAATTAGCAGGTCCGGAATTAGGTCTAAAGTCCACGGATCGTCCACCGCATGCTTCTTCAGGTAAGGAAACCATACCTGACGAGGCCAGTATGGGGCAATCAATATCATTGCGGACCCCAATTGAGAAGCTTTTTGAATGACTTTGGAGAGAAGAGGAATCGGAGGAAAGGCATAAAGTAGCCCTGTTGGCCAAGGTTGTGCTAGAACATCCATAGCTGGTACTCCCTGATGTGGGATCAAGGAGAAGAACCTTTGGCACTTGGTGTTTAGTGGAGTCGCAAATAGGTCGCAGCACGGCGTCCCCCATCTCCTGAAAACCTGAGCTGCTACTGTTTGGTTTAGAGACCACTCGTGAGGAGAGAGAATTGTCCTGCTCAATTTGTCTGCCAATATATTTGACCTTCCCGGGATGTGGGTCGCTACCAAGAAGCGGTTGGTAGCTACTGCCCATTCCCACACTCTCATGGCCTCTCTGCAAAGGGGGTACGATCTGGTCCCTCCTTGTTTGTTCAGATACCAGACCACCGACATGTTGTCTGTGTGGATGGCGATGATGCCCTGAGGAAGAAATTTGTGTAAGGCCTGTAGGGATAGAAGTACAGCCCTCATCTCCAACACGTTGATGTGGAGAAGAGCTTCGTCTGGAAGCCAGGAGCCCTGAACTAGCCTGCCCAGACAATGCCCCCCCCACCCTATCTGGGAGGCATCTGTCGTCAGGGTAACCACTGGAGAGGGAATAACAAAGGGGCTTCCTTGATTCAGATTGGATGTCTGAAGCCACCAGCGAAGGTCCCGTTTGCATATTTCCGTAATCATGATGTGATGATTGAGGGGAAGATCCTGAAAGGACCATTGAGTTGACAATAGCCACTGAAGAATCCTCATGTGCAATCTTGCCAGAGGAACTAAAAGAACCGTGGCAGACATTGAGCCTAAAACTTGTAGAACCATCCTGGCTGGGGCTTTGGATCTCGAGATCAGAGCTTGAACTTGGCCCTGTAAAGTTTGGATTCTTTCGGCAGGAAGAAAGACGCGGATCAATCTTGAGTCTATCTCTGCTCCTATGAACCTTATGCGTTGAGAGGGCAGCAAGACAGACTTTGACCAATTGAATGTAATCCCCAGGGTAATACCCAGGAGATGGTGGCTTTGAGGTTGTCCATTAGTAGATGCCTGGTGGTGGCAGTCAGGAGCCAGTCGTCCAGATAGGGAAACACTTGGAATCCAAGACTTCTCAGGTGAGCCGTCACTACTGCCAAACACTTGGTGAACACCCTGGGGGCTGTGGTGAGACCAAAGGGCAGAGCGCAAAATTGGTAATGACTGACTCCCAGGCTGAAGCGCAGATACCTCCTGGACGCCTGATGTATCGGTATGTGATAATAGGCGTCCTTGAGGTCTATGGAGCACATCCAAACATCCTTCTCCAACAATGGGAGAATGGATTGTAACGTGACCATTCGAATTTGGATTTCGTGATGGATTGGTTCAGTCTGCTGAGATCCAATATTGGTCTCAGGTCCCCTGTCTTTTTTGGCACTAAAAAGAACCTGGAGTAATTTCCTGATCCGATCTGGTCTGTGGGGACCGGTTGGATGACTCCTTTTTCTAGCAGCTTTAAAGCTTCTGCGGCTGCCATTTCCCTTTGACTGGGTGGTGGGTCCGGGATTCTTTTGGACGGTGGGGGCAAGTATGTGAATGGGATGGTGTAACCTCCGGCAATGATCCGAAGCACCCATCTGTCCTGAGTGATTGACTCCCAGGCTTTTAGGTGCTTGGCAAAACGACACCCGACTGGCTCCGGAGCAGCACAGCCGGGTAATCCCTCATGACGTGTGGGAGGCTGAAGAGCCACGAAAGGACTCGCGGTCTCCAGAATTGCGGGGCCCTCTGCCGCCTCTGGGACGGCGTCTCCCTGAAAAATTTCCCCGTCCTCTGCCTCTGGAAGGGGAATCTTCCTGCTGTTGGGAGAAAAACTTACGAGATTTGCGGAACCACATTTTCCCCCCTCCTTTAGCCTTGGGATAAGGCCGAAAGGGAGTGGAACAACGGGCACCTACGGCAGATAAAGTTTTTCCCTCTTGCTCACAGCGGGTAAGGGTGTCTTTAACCTTGGGTCCAAACAAGGAGGACCCATCAAAGGGAGCGTCGGCGAAGGAAGACTTGAAGGCCTCCGCAAACTGACACAAGCGGAGCCAGGCTTGTCTCCGTAGAGCCACGCCTGTGCCTGCCGCTCTACCCGCCCCTTCGGCCACATAGGAAATGAGCCTCATGGACGAGTTAGAAATTGACGTAAGGATAGCCAACTGAGAGCTAACAGACTGGGCTAGCTGCTCAGGTAGGTTACCCGAGAGGGAATCTGACAACTCCTTGACCAGATCCCTCTGAAGCCTGGTAAAATGTGCCAAATAATTCAGAGACCTTAAAGTAAAGGCCGCTGAAGTCAGGGTGCGCTTCCCGTACCTGTCCATACTCCTAGACTCCTTATTAGGAGGATGGACGGACGTTGAAGCCTCTGCCACGTCCTGTTGTGTAGCAGATGCCACCACCATGGCATCTACAGCCACGCCTTTAGTGAGGAACTCCTTCTCGGGGGGAGCAGACAAAAATTTATTTGGACGAGAAGGGACTGGTTCCACGGTATCTGGGTGTTCCCACGCCCTTCGACAAACTAAATCCAGAAGCTCGTCGAAGGGAGGAGACACCCAGGAGGCGGAGGGCTGAGCCCCAAAGGCCTTGAGGAGCACTGACTCATCAGCAGAGGGGGGTTTGGATATCCAGCCGCCTCGTTGTTTGAGGATCTCTAAGATGTCTGCAAATGAGACATCATCCGAGGACGACTTAGGGGACCCCTCTGCATCATCAAGATCAGTGTCTGATGTACTAGACTCGGGGGAGTCCACGTGCTTCCTCTTGCACGATCTCTTCCTTGGGGGTTCCTCCGAAGATAACTCCGAAGAACCCTCAGGAGGAGGGAACCCCAATGGGGTAACCTCAGGCCCCGGGCTCCGCTGACTACGGACAGGGAACTGCCAAAGACCCAGTCTCCACGCCCAGGGAAGGTGCCGGTAAAGCCGGAGAGATGACCGAAGAGGACTTGGCCAAGGCACTCCTCATGGCTCTGAAAGCCGGACCCCAGAATCCTGGGAGTGTCCAGTCCCCGGAGCCGTGATAGCCGACGGAAGTCCCGCAGCGGCACCGAGGGAGGCTCGGAACCGAAAGCATAGGTCCCAAACATCACCCCGGGTCCAGCCGAAGAAGTCCAGCGTACCAAACTCGGACCCGAAGGCCGGGTTGGAGTAAGGGTCGGAGCCGACCCTAAGATCTCCACCGGCTCCAACAGCACCTGCTCCGACGGAGCTGAAGCAGTCGGAGGAGGAATGGCAATGGGTGGGCCAGGGTCATCGGCTCCGAAGCCAACTGGGTCGGAACCGAAACAAATTTTGGAAGACTGGGGACTGGAACAGTCTTTGGAGCACCCTGTCTATATCAGAATCTGACATCCTCGAAGACCGAGAGGAAACAGAACGGGTTGAGACGGCCTCTCCAACGGCCCCAAAGGACTAGGGGACCGGCTCCGAGGTGACTCGATGACTATCGGCGCCGAAGGAATACACACCAGATTCCATCGGTGCCGAGGTGGACTTCGGCGCCGAGGAGGAAGTGTCTGAGCGGGCGACCCTTGTCGGCTCCGAGACCAGTGGAGCCGACGAAGGTGACCCGCCTCTCGATGCCCCAGCCATCGGCTCCGAAGCCAGAGGAGTCGATACTGGTGGCATCGAGGCAGACCGTTCCGACCTCGGCTCCGAAGTCCTTGGAGCCGAAGGAGAGGCCTGCCTATGTCTCTTAGCGGTCGGATCCGACGGACTGGTCGGAACCGACGCCCTTTTCTTTTTAGCCGGAGAAGGAGAGGATGCCAAGGCTTCTTCAAAAGAAGGTTTGATTAACCCCTTAAGAATCAATTTATTTTTCCTCTCCTGGAGGACCCTTGAGGAAAAAGCGTGACATACGCTGCATGACTCCTGTAAGTGTTTTGCACCTAAACAATACACACAGAGCGAGTGATCGTCTGTGATGGACATTTTGAAACTACATTTTGTACATTTTTTAAAGCCCGAAGGCCTAGGATTCTGAGACATTATGGAAGAGAATTTCAGTAATCTGACAGGAAAAATACAATTACTGACTTACTGATGACTATAGTTATCGCTTAAAAGCGCAAATGACAGGGAACTTTGAAAACCCTGTAAGAACAAACAGAGCTACAAAAATATTTAAGCCTTTTGCTCTATATGAAAGTTATAGGAGGGTTGACTGACCGGGAAGGCCCTTGATGAAGGTGGCCTAACCCAAACTCAACCCAATCACACAACAAAAGTCTTCAACAAATCCAACCAATCACACAACAATGAGAAGGATAGCCGTTAAAACAGCTTTTTGAGACAAAAACAGCAAAAAAAAACTGACAGAAAAGTTAGTTAAAATAACTACTCAGCTCAGCCAGCTCGAGACCACGTCTTCGCAGGTTAGCGGCAAACGAGATCTGGGGGACTGGTAGTGGTGCATCCTGGGATATAGTAAGCTCAGCCAATAAGAGACTTCGCTCTTTGGCATAAGCGTGCCGAGTCGGAGCCGAGGGATCGGCTCCGAACCCATCAGTCAGAATGTAGGCGAGATAGGATCACATAACATCCATTTTTAATTATTTCATGCAAACATGCAAGTACATGCTATAAGTTACATTATGGGATATGGCTTGTTAGCTTCTTCTTTACATTGTGGCAGACACAGCCTTCACAAAACCAGCAACATTCACAGCTTAGTGCAGAGCAATATCAATGACTGTCCAATATACAGAATGCTATACAGTGTCAGTGACAAAATAACATGTAATAGTGGTATGTCTTCATATTACCTGCGCACAAAATGCTGTTGACTACTACAATTCTTTCTACATACTAGTGCACAAGCTCTCAGTGTCTGCCATGTAAAATTGGTGGTAACACCACGATACAAAGTAACTTCCCAAAAAATCTGTGCACGTAATCAGTAATCACTTAATTTGTCACCAAAATTGGTACAGGTAGTCAAGTCAATTACTCAAATTCTTCACTTCTGCTGCTGTGTTGGAGAATAAGTTTTAAAACACTTGAACAGAGAGATTCCTTCATAGGGACCTTTTCTCAGGGGAAATTATCATCTCCCTGATTATCACAATCTTACCACAAAGGTATGTATTTAATTTATTTATTTATTTAGATTTGTTCACACTGTAAGTCTAACTGGGCCATGCAAGTCAAAATACTAGAAACCATGGATACTAAATATAGCACGCCTTAAAGGCATATATTGGAAAAAAAATGTGGGGAACCACTGGACAACAGGGATTTATTTTATGAATATTTAAGTGAGAAAAAGAAAAAAGATGGGGAAGGGGATTTAAATTATGCACCCTTGACACAAGAACCCTATGTATTAGCCCCTACACTAACTGAGAAGTGTGCTTTATAAATATATATATATATATATATATATATATATATATATATATATATATATATAGACATAGACTATATTATCTAGTTTATATATATATATATATATATATATATATATATATATGTATATATGGGTCTACTGTATAACTTCGAAAATACACTTCTTCGAAATTATACAGCAGACCCTGTGTTCCACAAAAGTACACTTACTCGAAAGTGCACATCCGCGAACACTGCTTCTGCAAACATATCGTACCACAGTGGAGGACAGTAGGAAAACATTCTATGTCCTCCACTGTGGTGCAATAGTCACGGACCTTAGGATTAGGGCAAGGGTCATGGTAAGGGGATAGCCCTACTAGCTATCCCCTTACCATGACCCATCCCTAACCCTAAGGTCTGTGACCACTGCACTAAACTGCAGTACGTAGCCCGTTAGCTGAAGCGGGTTTCGCGAAAGTGCACTTTCGAGTAAGTGCACTTTCACATAAACCAGGGTCTACTGTGTAATTTTGAAGAAGTGTATTTTCGAAGTTATACAGTAGACCTATAGATATATAGATATATATATATATATATATATAGATATAGATACAGAGGATCTCGGACATTATCCAGTGCCTGCAACATGTTGTGATGTACAAGGGAGAGGTACAGAAAACATTAGGCACACCGCTCAACTTCATAAACAGCTTTTCCATTAGTATGCATTTATTGAAGAATATGAGCACGATATTCATACATGTTCCTAAATGCTTAAGTAAAGCTTACTGTCTAATTTTAGAACTGTAGTCTAAGTGTGTGCATGTGTACATTCTGTGAAGGCTAGTAATATATAGCAGACGGTGGAAAGTTTCTCTCACTAATGAAAAATGGGCCAGAAAGGCTTGAGACATTAAGTTAAAACGGTAAATGAAGGTAAATATTTGTTTTCACTGAAATAATTCCCCAGATACTACAATATGTACAGATGTCCACAAATACCAGTGTGTGTGCATGCATACTCCAATATACTGCACAAAGACACTCAGTTCACTAACCAAAAACTCCATATGCACACATTACACAAATGATAAACAGTAACAGCCTACATCACAAACACTAACGAGTGCATTAAAAACCTATAACACAGTCCCCCGGATTCACTAATCCTCCGTGCAGGACTACTCTAGTCCTGCAGAGAAGTGCCAGTCTAAGAGGAGGACGGCAGTGCGCCATACATATTAAGGAAGGTGCGCTGCCTGAACACCTAATGCTACACAGGGCGTGGATGAGTGCAGTGGGCTTGTCTGAGAGCAGAGCTCTCAGAATAAACATGCCCCTGCAAAGCAGAACAGAAGAATATGTACAAAAAAAAGCGACACCGCTCATAAGTGTCTGCATCTCCCCACCAACAGTCCCCATGTGTTCAACAGCAACAGTACACTGAAAAAAAAACACGAAGAAACCTTTGTAGTAATGTATTTAAAACTCAAAGTACAGCTAACAATAGGTGCACGGGTTTGCCCATCGCTTAGCTATGGGTAAAGAAGCATGAAAGGCTGAAGAGGATAACAAGGAAAATATAGCAAAGGAAGCAGCACAGCAATAGCTTAGTGGTCAGAGCATCCGCCTAATGAGGAGGCATTCCCGGCTCGAGTCACACTGCAGCACATACCATTTTCCATGTGTAATCTGTATACGAACAATTATGTACATTTTACTGCTGTATAACCTACCAAATAACATTTAAATGTGAACTGGAGTAGTGCATGAAATGCACAGGTGAAGAGTCAGTACCATAATGAATAAGTCTGCAATAAGCAGACGTAAGCACAAATAAGAAGTAGTAAGCATATGTAAGCAATAGTAAGCGTGTGCAAGTGCGTGTGGGCGGGGTGAAGCACCGCCGACACTGATCAAGCAAAGGAGGCGCTAACTGCGTGTAATACACGGTGACCTGAAGTCAGCAGTGCTAACCTCTGCGCAAACCCACTCACAACTGCTTCAAAGTGCCTTAAGCACACTGTATGCAACGGCTGGTGTCACGTGAGGGTCTGTATACACTAACAGAGTAATTTGTAGGTATCGCAAAGCATACGTGGCACACAAGATTGGCCGGTATGCACACGAAACACAGTACCCAGCAATACCAGTCAACATTACCAAATATAGAGCTAAAGAATTAGAGGTATATGTGTTTGTATGAATACCCACAACTATATAGATATATACCTCCCCTCTCTGTAGCACAAATGTATACATGCATAGATAGATATATAAATGAATAACCACAAATACAGCTATACATATGCAGACACCCATACAGCCACATGTCGTTAGCTATATATATATATATATATATATATATATATATATATATATATATATATATATATATGTATATATATGCGTATGTATGTGTGTATATATATATATATATATATATATATATATATATATATATATATATATATATATATATATATATATATATACAGCTATATATATATATATATGTATATATATATGTGTGTATGCAGATACATACATATGTATGTATATATATATATATATATATATATATATATATATATATACACACACACACACACACACACACACATATATATATGTGTGTGTGTGTGTGTGTGTGTGTGTGTGTGTGTAGATATACAGAGATATATACCTATGATAAGATACAGCACCTAAGAATAACATATGTTCACATGCCATGCCAATGGAGGTGAGGGGATCAAGCAAGAAATGTTTAACAGGTAGCATGAACTCCCACCCCCCAGCTGGACAGAAGAAACATACAAATAAACCCACAAACAATGTAAACAATCCACTAATCCCCAGGCCACAGGCAGGATACAACAGGGGGGGGGGACACAGTGGACCCGTGAAGTCTAATCTTGGAACAGAGACAGAAGCGTCCCTCGTGGGACACCCCAAAAATTGTCTTGTTATAGGAGGAATACCGCGCAACGACCTATCAAGGCGGGGTGTGTACATACCCAGAATACAAGGGTGAGAAAGCCTGATGACCCATGGCTGCAGACAATGTACGAGATGGGTTCCGTGAAGTGGAGAGTGGGCAGTGTGTAGTGGTGTGTTTAGACCCGACTTGCACTCACAGTAAGGATGAGTGCTGTAGAGGAGGTGCGGGTGGGGAACTATGGGTAAGTAATTATGGGTCTAGGCGTGCAGGTGTTTGCTGGAGTGGGTCTATACGGACAGCCCCAGAGATATAAGCAATAGTGTTCATTGGGCAGAGGCGCCGCTCAATGGGCAGCCACACCCGCTACAAGTGCCACTGCAGCACAGTCTATTTTACATGGCAAAGAATGGAATAACCAGATGTAGATGTAAATATGTAGAGGTATGTGTGTATAGATCAACCCATAGCTACATGGAGATATACCTCTCCCTCCACGTAGTACAAATGTATACATACAGAGACAGAATACACATAAATACCCACATATAGATATAAACATACGCAGACAACCATACATCCATATGTCATAAGCTATATATATATATATATATATATATATATATATATATATATATATATATATATATATATATATATATATATATATATATATATATAAATATATGTGTATGCATACATATACAGTTATGTATATAGTTATGTATATCTATATATATATATATATATATATATATATATATATATATATTATATATATACATATATATTTATATATATATATATATATATATATATATATATATACATATATATAGCTAGGATATGATACAGCAGTTGAGAATTACATATGTTCACAGGCCGTGCAAATGGGGGTGAGAGGTCCAATCAACAAAGTGTAACACGTAGCATCAACCCCACCCCCTAGCTAGACCGGTGAAACAAACAAACACACAATAAAAGTAAACACACCACTGCTTCCCGGACAACAGGCAGGATACCACCAGTGGGAGAGAACTGCAAAGTCTAATCTTGAAACAAAGACATGAATGTCCCTTGTGGGACACCCAAAAATTCAATGAATTTCGGGTTTCCAGCCATTACATCGATGTCCAACGGCAGACCACGCATGTATCCGGTCTACAAGGTAGGGGAAGCCTGATGATCCATGGGGTGAGACAACATACATGATGGGTCCTGAGAAGTGGTGAGTGGGTAGTGTGTACTGGTGTGGCCAGACCCAACCGGCACCCGGAGTAAAGAAGAGTGCCGAAGAGGATGTGCAGTATGGGAACTATGGGTATGTAATTATGGGCCTAGATGTGCAGGTGTTGGCTGGAGTGGTTCTATGTGGACCGCTCCAGGGATGTAAGCAATAGTGCGCACTGGGCAGAGCTAATGCCCAATGAGCAGCCATGCCTGGAACGAGTCCCACTGCAGCAAAGTCAAGTTTGTATGGCAAAGGACAGTATAACCAGATGTTTTGTTGCAAACCCACTAAATTACACCAAAGAACACTTGGTCACAACACCCCACTGTAGGCATGTAAGCTGGACTAATTGGCGTCACAAGGTGGTATTCCTGTCCAGACCTCACAACTGTCCCTGCTATGGACTCCGATATTAGGTCTGACCCTCTTAATCCCCCTGAAAACTGGTGAGTGCCGAAGAAAAGGTGGTGAATTGCCCTTAATAGATAATGATAGTAATACAGAGTTATAGACGTTTCACATCAGAAATCCTATATAAATCCACATTCTCTTATTCTGCAAATGTTTCAGGATAATACTACAAATATTTAGAAAATGTCCCTGATTATTTGAGGAGTTGTCACCAATTCTGTTGAGGTTTCCTTCGATCAGTTGAGAGCTATGTTGCTGTCCTCACCCCCACCCAGGGGTGTGATTGTCCAGACCTATCCCCAAATGCAGGGTATTTAGACAGCTGCTGCTGTAGAAGAAATCGCCAGCTGGGGACCTTTCCGTCAACCGTCCTGCACATCCCCTGGACATGTCCCCTACTAATAGCTCCTTTGTGTGGCCCAGTAACACCACTTACCTATCGACCCCTGTTGCATTCGCAGTAATGTCCACAGTCACAAGTAGGTGACACCCCCCACACAACTATAGTGGCATAATCTAGAACCCCCAAACGAGGTGTATTACCTCAGCGGTCCAAGACTACACATGTAAAAACACATGAACGGAAAATCCAAGCACACTTGGATCACCACCTGGCGAACTCCGCCAACCCCAACACTCCAGACCCCTACACCAACTACTGACACCTTCTATATATATATATATATATATATATATATATATATATATATATATATATACACACACACACACACACATATATATATATATATATATATATATATATATATATATATATATATATATATATATATATATATATATATATATATATATATATATATATATATATATATATATATATATATATATACATACACACACACACACACACACACACACACACACACACACACATATATATATATATATATATATGTAGTATATATATATATATATATATACACACACACACACACACACATATATATATATATATATATATATATATATATATATATATATACACACACACACACACAAACACGACAAAACTAGAACCAAACAGGAGTGTACTGCTGAAAAAACAGAGTATGAATACAACAAGCAGCACTGAGACCACGGCCAGGGCAGGTTTGTTCCACTACCACTTCTCAACACAAAAGTTTGTTTGTTTATTGCAACATCTACAGGTGTTTGCTTACGACTGTATTCCAGATGCAAAAAAGCTCAGCAAGACACTTGGTTGAACAGCCATAAGATAAATATTTGAAATATATCGTCTTCCCAAGCATAGCGTATATAATCAGCTCTACTTGAATATCGGCAAGTGTAGTTCACCTTCGTTACCATAGATGACAACTGTATTCATTAAAACCATCAAGTATTTATTCACATCAAAGAATAACTTAAAAATAAAAATAAAAACAAAAATAAAAAACAAACAGGACAAAGGATAAGCACTTTCGGGTCTCCTCAATAACCCTTCATCAGATCCATGTGTACTGTGCAGTTAGTGCCCGTTTAAAAATTGCTCTCTACCAATAGAGTGCTAGATAATGGGTGATGTCACATGACACACATCTTCTCAAACCACGCCTCTTGAGCGCTGGTTTCATGGGAAATGTAGTGTTCAGTCCCGGTCTTCTATGAGCTTGTAGATTTCCAATTCAATACATTTCTTCCTGCTCCAGTCTGTTGTTGTTGTCACCTCCCCTTTCCGAGGTTAGAACACTTCTAAGCACTCTGAACTTAAAATTATGTCCTTCATTGTCCCTGACATGTCTGGCAAGAGGATTCTTATAATCTTTGAGTCTGATGTCACTTTTTT